>NC_058404.1:202784138-202800931 GCF_002201575.2 Neomonachus schauinslandi
TTGCTGGCATGTGGCTCTGTGGTGGGGGTGGGCGGGGAGCCCCACTAGAAACCACCTCCTCCCACCACCAGCTAACCACAGGTGCCAGCAGGTGGGGTGTGGAGGGGGAGGCCTCAGAAGCCGCTGCAGATGCCTGCACAGGACCCCCCGAGTCCACCTAGAGCCCACGAGCCAGGGGCAGCCAGGCAGCTTGGCAGGGCCTTCCTTCCTCCTTGCGCAGCCACACCCCAGGATGCTCTCATTGCCCATCCTCTGAACACCCCCTTGCTGGCATTCCCTGCCCTTGGGGACCTCAGACTGAGGCAATGAAGACCACCCATGGCCCTGAGGTTGTGCCCTGCCCGCGTTGGACCCCCATGCAGCTGGACATAGTGGACCACCCTCACCCTGGCTTTGCCCAGGATTGTCCTATCCAAGCCAGGACCTGGGCTTATGACCGCAGGCCACCAGTAGTCCCAGGCTGTGCCCGTAGCAGCTGGAGACCCCTCCCTCCTCAGGGTGGGGAGGGCGGCCGACAGGACCTGTCCCAGGCGGGCAGTAGGGACACTGAACTGGGGTTCCAGAAGGGCAGGAAACAAGGAGTCACAGAGCAGGGATGGGAACCAGTCGTCTCTCTTTATTTTTTGGAAAGCATGTCTGCTAGTTTGGGCCGATACCTTCGGCCCCCATAAGGGGGGGGGGGGGGGGGCCCTGAGAACAAAGACCACCCTGAACCACTGCCCGGCTGGCCAGCTGATGAGCAAAAAACAGCCCCCCAAATTCGGGCCATTAACAGTACAAAAAGTAACAAAACTGAATTCACGGCTTTCTCTCCCAAGCTTTGAAAGGTGGCAGTCCGGGCTATAAAAATCTAGAAGCATTGCGTAAGAAGTGTTAAATCTACAGCAAATACATCTTGTAAAAACTCAATAAATTATATATATAGATATATATAAACTTGTAACATCTAATAACATCTGAGCCTGCGTGCAGGGTTGGCCCCCACTGGAAGCTGCCTCCCCACCCGGAACACATGGCAATTAGAACTTGGAGGAAAATACCAGCTTGCTTTGAAGTCCCAAAAAATAAATCTCCTAAAGAAAAACCCTATAGAAATCTAATTCCCCTGCAAAAGAAAGCCAAAGGAAATAAAATATCCTCACTAGAATCACCTCAAACTATGAACGGCCCTTAAGGGCGCACGGAAACGGGCGGGGCTTTGGGGTGCCGCTGGCCAAGCCCGGCGCGATGTGCGTCCCCTGCGGTGCCTCTGAATGGAGCAGGACCCTTCTCAGCTGTTAATAAGTTAAAACTGAAACCTCTCTGCCATGTGGCTGTCTCAACACTATGAACGTGGGGGGGGGGGGGGGGGGCAACACAGGGCAGGGGTTCTGGGGGTTGATAAATAGCTTTACAAATATACAGGTCCAGGTACAATTTTTAAAACAAAACTGCCAGAAAAGCCCCTCCATCATCTGCTGGTGTTTGTGCTCGTCTCCACAGCAAATCCCTCGGGGAGGCTCCCTGGGCCCCCGGGGTCCCATGCCTGCGACACCAGCCCTTCTTCCATATAGGTATTTATATATATATACGTGTGTGTATCCTACACACGGCTTCTATTTATATAAATGTACACTCATTTCTGGAATGAACCTCTCGGAGAGAAGTTAAAGGCTTCAGGTACCCGTAATTCCGTCTCCAAGGAGCAGGGTGGGACGTGGGGGAGGCTGGAGGTGGGGGGCTGCGTGCTCACACTCACCCGCAGGCACGAGGTGTCACGTAGGTGGGCAGCCTGCGCACGGGGGCGACCCCGCAGGCTCAGCCCAAGGCGCTACACTGCATGCCAGAGCCAGGCCAGCCCTGGGGCTCCCTGGGAGGCAGCCGGTGGGGGGAGGGGAGCCTGGGGCAGGGGCCCCGCTCCCTGTCCTGAGGGGCCCCAGGAGGAACCCCTTTACATTCTACATTCGTCCCCCTGGTGCTGCCAGTGCTGGTGGCCAGGAGGTCATTGTACAGCAGGGCGGGCACCCCGGGGATCCCTGCGCCCGGGGCCCCAAGACTCCCTCACACCCACACACACACAGCTGTCTGTCCATCTGTCCCAGGACTCAGACCCAGGCCAGGGGGCCCCAGTGGTTGACAGCACTCCACCAGCAGCACAGGGGGGCGGGGAGGAGCTGGCATCCACTCTCACATTGGTGGGGGCTCGGCCTGCAGGCCGATGGCCCTTCACGTCCGCGGGCCCCCACTGCCGGGTGGGGCTGGAGGCAGCAGGTCATGGGCAAACACAGAGTCGTCCCCCGAGGAGCTGGAGCTGGGGGTGTCCTGGCCGCCTGGTGAGTACTGCTCGAAAGGCACGGACAGGTCCAGGTACTCCTGTGGGTGGGCGGCGGTCAGTGCTGTGTCCCCCACACGCAGCATGGGGGCGGGGGGGGCCAGCACTCACATCCGTGGACGTCACAGTGAGGATGCGATCCAGGTCCTCCACCAGCTGCTTGAAGGTGGGCCTCTGGGAGGGCACCGCGTGCCAACATTCCCGCATGATCATGTACCTGTGGGCAGCGCGCTCGGGTAAGGCTCCCGGTCCGGCGCCCACCCGAGCCCAGCCCGCAATGGGTTCCCACCCGTCCCCCTCGGGAACCCTGCTGAGGGAGCTCCCAGGCCACAGGGGGTGGGGGGAGGTGAGCCGCCCCGTGGACCAGTGTCAGGAAGGGTGGCCGCAGGGCGCGGACACTCACAGGTCGTGTGTGCAGTTGGCCGGCTTGTCCATGCGGTGACCTTCCTTCAGCAGCTTGAAGAGCTCCTCCACGGGGATGCCGGGGTACGGTGAGCCCCCCAGGGTGAAGATCTCCCAGAGCAGGACCCCAAAGGACCAGCTGGTGGGGCGCACAGGACAGTCAGCCTGCCCTGCACCCCCCACCGGAGAGCAGGGGAGATGGGCCAGGGCCTGGGAGGGGCCCATCTCTGTCCCGCGTCCCCCGCAGCTCCCGACCCCCTGGCCCTCCCCAGGATCTGGGAGACCACATACACGTCACTCTGGTGGGTGTAGACTCGGTCAAACAAGGCCTCAGGCGCCATCCACTTCACGGGCAGTCGGCCCTGGGAGGGGGAAGGGAGCACGTTGGGGCCAGTGCCCTCTTGCTGGTGGGGGGGGCCTTCCCTCTCCTTCCCCCCCACCAATCAACCACCCCCCTCCAGCTGGGCTCACGTTGGTGGTCTTTTTGTAGTAGTCAAGGTTGTGCACGTCACGGGCCAGGCCAAAGTCCGCGATCTTCATCACGTTGTCCTCGGTCACCAGCACGTTGCGGGCGGCCAGGTCCCTGTGGATGCACTGAGGGGGAGGGGTGGGCAGTGAGGCTCCCCAGTGGCCCTGGCTGGCTGAGGGACCTGCCGCCCCTCCTCCCACCCCCGCTTACCTTCTGCGAGGCCAGGTATTCCATGCCCCGTGCCACCTGGTAGGCGCAGGACACCAGGTCCTTGCAGGTGAGCTGCTCCTCGGGCAGCTTGCAGGTGTCAAAGGAGTAGTCCATGCCCGGGGGCCGCCGGGCCCGCAGGTACTCCCTGAGGTTGCCCTTGGCCGCGTACTCCACCAGCACATACAGGGGCCCTAGGAGCACAGGAGCCTCAGCAGAGGGCCCCGCCCTCGGGGCCCCGGGAGCCCCAGCTGCTCGCCCGCCCGCAGCACCTACCGCCCTGGGTGCACGCCCCCAGCAAGTTGATGATGTTCTTGTGCCTGCCGATCATCTTCATCATCTCCATCTCAGACACCAGGTCCGAGAGGTCCTTGTCCGTGGCGTCGTCTGCACAGGAGGGAGGCTGCGTCAGGCACCGCTGCCCCAGCCCTGCCCAGGTCCCCGCTGCCACAGCCCTCCCCTCCCTCACCTTTGAGCATCTTCACGGCCACAGTGACAGGCTTCGCAGCCCGGTCCTTGTCGATGCCGATGGCCTCCGCCATGACCACCTGGCCGAAGCAGCCCTCCCCAAGAGGCTTGCCCAGGGTCAGCCTGGTGGCAGAGACGAAGAGGCAATGAGCACTCCCGCCTGCTTCGGGCTCTGTCCCAGGCAGTCTCGGAGGCCCAGTACCACCGCATCCAGGAAGCCCTCCATACTTGCTCCCACAACCTTGCTCGTGAAGATGAAGGACGCTGACCCTGCAGCCTCTCCCTCTGTGCGGGGGCCCTCCAGACAGAGCACTTTGCAAGGGGTGCCCCCACCCCCGGGAGCATCTGTCCCTGGCTCAACCTCCTCGGGCCGTAGCCACGCTGTGCATGGAGCTGATTCCTACCTGCCTCTGATCGGAGTCCTATCAGGTTTCGGAGTGGTGCCTCCTCCCCCGCCACGGGGCTACACCCCACATGTGTCCCCGATCCCCACCGAGTCCGAGCCCAGCCCCAGCGCACAGGCTCACACTGCCACCACTGACCGGGCCCTGGACAGCTCCCACTTGGGGTCAGCGGGCAGCTCTAGCTCGGAGACGTTGGCCAGCGCAGGGCCCTCCCCAGAAGACAGCCGGGCGATGCGCACCAGCGGCGTGTTGGAGTTCATAGATGAGTTGGACTCCAAGGACACCTGCTTGGGTCAGCAGGGACAGGTTGGTGTCGTGGGGCCAAACCATGGCGGGAGGGAGGGGGTCGGGGGTAGCTAGGGACAGCGAGGGTGCGGCTCTGCCTGTGTGGGCAGGGCTGGCCGGGGCCTGGGAGGTCTGGCTGCCCTCCACAGAGTGCCACGTAAAGATCAAGTGACCCGGGGCACCGCAAGGACGAGGGCGGGGTCGGCTCAGGGGCCACACAGACCCGCACCCCTGGGCAGGCCCTGCGCCTCAGATGCCGCGGGGTGTCCCTGTGCTCAGGAGCCTGGCAGGCGGGGCCGTGGGGGCTCCGGGAGGCCAGGCGGCTCGGAACCCAGTATCTACTTTCTGTTACCTGTCGCTTGAGTGGGAAGCGGGAGACCTTGTGCACGGTGGGCGAGCCCAGACCCTTCTTCGGGGGCGTGCGCAGGCGGCACAGCGCCACGGCCCCCACCACCAGGATGAAGAGAAGGAAGCCCACCCCGTAGCTGAGGACGCCCGCGTACACGCTGCCAGCCTCGCCGGCCTCCGCCAGCTCCTCCTCGGCTGCAAAGACACGGGCGTTGCAGGCCTGGCCCAGCTGCACGAGCCCCCGTGGGCCGCCCGGGGCCGGGGCCAGAGGCGCGGTGGGCACGGGGAAGGGGCTCGGAGCCCCGGTGGGGGCGCACTGAGGCCTGCAGTCGGCAACGCCGGGTCAGCAGGGGGACACCCAGCAGAGGAGGAGCCCCGCAGAGCCAGCAGCACTGACACCCAGCACCCAGGGAGACGCCAGAGCTGCCACCGAGGCTGTCGGGGACCTGGCCGGGAGTGGGGGGCTCCACGGGGGCCTGTGAGCCAAGACACGGCGTGTCGACCGCGTTCCCCTACCAGCCATCGGCCTGGCGCGGGAGCACCGGGGACCGAGGTGGCCCCAGGTCGCAGGGTCCCCCGCCTGTCCCTGGCAGCCGTGGAGTGTCCCACGCCAGCGACCCCGGCAGGACGGGGACAGAGCAGGCCGCAGGAGCCAGTACCTGGCAGCACCACCAGCCACGCAGAGTGATGGGAAAACCCGATAGAATTGCCCGCCAGACACGTGTACTCCCCCGCGTCCTCAAAGGTGACATTGTGCAAGGACAGCACCTCTAGCTCCTTGTCGGTGGTGTTAGCGCCCGCCGTCTACAAAGAGAGAACAGAGCGCGATAGGCGAGCACCAGCACCTGCCAAGGGCACCGCAGCCAGAGTCCACGCGCTCACGGTCCAGCCAGGCTGCAAGGAAAACGCCGCCGCCGCCGCCACCACCACGGCCCCGGCCCCGGCGCCAAGGGTCCTCGGCCTCGCGCGTCCACAGAGCCCGAAGCCAGTCCCTCCACCGGCGAGTCCTCTGTCCCAGGTGAGCGCCAGGCATGCGGCCAGCGGCGTGCTGCACGGGCGCGCGTGCGAGGTTAGTGTGCGCGCGGGGGCGCGGGGGGCGGGTGAGCCGGGGGGCAGACCGGCAGCAGGGCAGCCGGCCGCGGGGCCGGGGCGGGAGCGGGCGGGAGCGCGGAGCGCGAGAGGCGCGCGCGGGCGGGGCGGGCGGAAGCGGAAGCGCGCGGGGCGGTGCAGCCTCTGCGGGTTGGAGGCCTCCTGGGGGTGCGGCGGGAGCGCAGGCGGGGTCGGCACAGGCCGCGGCCCGAAGCGGGCGGTCACAGTGGAGGCCAGAGGCGGCAGCATCGCGGACGGGCTCCGCCGGGAGCACAGCGCGAGCCACGGGGCGGGGAGCGAGCAGGACGGGGGCGTGCAGGTGGGCGCGTGGCCAGGGTGTCGGAGCTGGAGCTCGGCGTGCCAGGCAGCGTGGGACAGAGTCGTTACCTGCTTGGGGCCCGTGAACACGCAGCCAAAAGGCCTTCTCAGCCACGCCTATGAAATTGGAGGCTCGACAGAGGTACTCGCCCCCATCACGCTCGGACACATTGGCCAGGCGGAGGCGTGCGTCGGCCTCCACACTCTCACTGATCCAGGACTGCGGGGACAAGAGACCCGGCTTAGGCGCGCCCTCAGCAGCCCGGCTGGGCACAGAGCGGCCGTGCGGGCGCAGGGCCGGGCAGACCCCGCCACGGGGGTGGGCCTCAAGGAACGGAGGGCGGGGGCGGGCCAGGCCATGCGGGGCAGGGAGTCTGCCTGGAGGCGGCCACGGAAGCACCTGCCCGTGGTGGGCCGTGGTTTCACAGGATGCGCCTTCTGCACGCCCACCCGCTTCAGCGCAGAGTGTGGCCCTGGCAGGCACCCCTGAGAGGCCCTCCGCTGCCTAGCCCTGGGGTCCCAGCGGGGCCTGGCTCTCGGTAAGTGTGTTCCCGTGAGTGTGGAGATCTCACCCGACGGGGCCACGGTGGCCTCTCCGGTCGGGTCTGCACTCCCGCCCTCAGCCCAAGCGCCCGCTCCCTACCCCCGTGAGCAACAGATGTTTCTCTTTGGGCTGAGTGTCACAACCATCCCAACTAGGGTGGCCCCCACCCCTAGGGCCGTGGGAACAAAGCGAGGGCCGAGGGAGGCAGGCGGACCGCGAGCCATGCTCTGCGCACGCAGACGGTGTCGAATCAGGGCGGCCGGAGGCGTGGCTGCCTGCACCTCGGGCCCAGAGCCTGCCGCGCCGGGAGGGCTCAGCTGCCACCTGCCTGCCCTGGGGCCTTGAGCTTGACCCCGGCCCAGGGCGCTGTCTGCAGGCCTGCCTCCAGGGCTGAGGCCGACCCTTAGAGCAGACGGGAAACCAAGGACTCACCACAGGACCACGTGCTGCCTGCCTCACATGCCGGGACTGGGCCCAGACTCCCAAGGCGACCCCCCAGCCCGCCAGTGCGGAGCCGAGCCCCCCACCACTTCTCCCCGGCCGGTCTGATGCCGCCCCCTCACCCCCCGCCAACCCTTTGACCCAGCGAGCCTCCCTGCTGGGATGCCTTCCCGGTCCCCGGCCACGGGGGGGCCAGCAGGGCCAGGCCCGGCAGCTCCCGAGCAGCAGCCCGCCGCCGGCGCCCGGCCAGGGGTGGCACCCACCTTGAGGACGGTGACGTAGGGGGTGCCATCAGGCCCCACTTTGCTGCCGTTCACCTCCACATGCTTGAGCCACTGGATGTGGGGCTGTGCGTCGCTGTACACCTTGCAGTGGAACTCCACGTCGCTGCCCAACACGGCCGTCTGGTTGGCAGGCAGCCCCGCCTGCAGGATGGGCCGGTGCGGAGAGCGCTCTGCGGGGCAGACGGGGTTAGGGGCCACCCGGCCCGCGCCGCCAGCCCACACCCGCCAGCCCCGGGGGCCTCACCCAGCACGTCCAGGGTGTAGGTCTGCCGGATGCTGCCGAACTTGTTCTGCACGACGCACGTGTAGTTCCCGCGGTCCGAGGGCACCACGCTCTCCATGACCAGGCTCCACTGCTGGTGCCTCAGCTGTGGGCAGGCACGCGTGAGGGGACAGCGGCCCGGGACCCCGCCGGCCAGCACCGCCCGCCACCAGGCCCACCTTGATGCCCCCGATGCGGTGCTCGCCTCGGAACTCCTTGCCGTTCTTCAGCCAGGAGATGGACGGCGTGGGGTTGCCGGCGGCCGGGCACCGGAAGCGCACGGTGTTGGCGGCCGGCACCGCCAGCAGCTTCTTGTCCATGCGCTCAGGCCGCGTCCAGTAAGGGGCCCCTGCTGGCAGAGGGGGGCGTGCCAGCCGTAACCAGGGTGGGGACAGAGGTCCACCTGAGCCCGCTTCAGAAGCCTCCAGGCTGCCCACGCCTCCAGCCTCCGTGTACGGAGTGTTGGACTTTTTTTTTTTATTTAAGATTTTATTTATTTGACAGAGACACAGCGAGAGAGGAAACATAAGCAGGGGGGAGTAGGAGAGGGAGAAGCAGGCTTCCCGCGGAGCAGGGAGCCCAATGCGGGGCTCGATCCCAGGACTCTGGGATCATGACCTGAGCCGAAGGCAGACGCTCAACGACTGAGCCACCCAGGCGCCCCCAGAGTGTTGGGACTTTTGAGGACCTCTGCCTTGGCTGGACAAGGCCGCCGACAGCCCCAGTGTCGCCTCCCAGCATTCTCAAAGCTAAGCACGCACCCCTCCCCTCCCTGTCCGCCTCCCACAAGCACCCGCAGCAGCCAAGGGGGCCCGAGGGTCCGGAACAATACACCCTGACCTGGGAGCCTTCGAGACATAAGGGTATCTCCCGGGGAACACCCACCAACCCAGGGAGGCACACTTGGGGCCGGCCCACTGAAGTGGAGACCCAGCCAGCAGCGGAACCAGGCCAGCCCAGGTCACAGAGCCCAGCTGGGTGGACAAGCAAGGCCAGGACCTAGAAGCCACGGAGCGGGACATAAGGCCCAGCCCCCTGCAGAGCCCAGAGTGTCAAAGGTGGCCAGGTGCCTGCTAGAACCCTTGAGACCCAGAGTCACCCTCTAGAGCACTCTAGGGCCTGCTGGGCAGGGGGAGGGGACATGGCATCTGGGGGGCACTGCCCCCTCCTGGTTTTCAGGGTTGTCCCCAGCCTCCACCCTAATTCGTTTCCATCCTTCCTTGTTACTGGGGTGGGGGCTGCATTCCTGCTCTGGGAGGCTGGACAGGCATCCCCTAGGACAGGGGAGAGACGCCCCTCTCACCCCCACCCCTGCCCTGCTGCCTTCAACACAGCCATCTGGCGGAGGAGGGCGCTGAGGCCCAGGCAGGGGGCCCTCCAGGGGCAGAGACCCCGGGGGGACCGGCAGGCTGACACCATGGTGGCTCAGCCCTGCTGGACAGTGTCCGTGGAGGACAGTCTGCCAGTGACCCTTGGAGGCCCTGAGCCCACCGGGTTGGTGGAGGGGGCCAGCACCACCTGACATGGCCAGGGTGGCCGGGGCTCCAGGAGCAACTGGGCCTGGAGCTTGGCTTTGAACTCCTGGCAGCCAAAGGAAAAAGGGAAAATAGAGGAGACCTAGTGGCTCCTCAGGAAGGGCCCTTCCACGCCTCTGTCAGCATGCACACCCACGGTAGAGCCGACCTACGCACCCCGGCGCCTGGCTCCTCTCCGGGGACCACTCCTCTCCCACATCCCCACCCAGCTCCACCTCCCTAGAGGGCTCCCCCTCACCTCTTTGCCCACTGGACCCCTCGGGGCCCTCCACCTCCCCTAACCAGCCCCTCCGTGATTGGCAAAGTCTACCTGCCACTGCGCCAGGCTTACACACCTGCGTGCTGTCAACCCCACCTGCTCCCCACACCTGCGGCCTGCTCCCCACAAATGCCACAGCCTCCCCTTTACAATGAACACATGCCCAAAGCTGGTGTCCCTGGAGCCCACAGCCACCCTCCACTCCCACCTCCCATGCCCCGACTCCTCAGTCCGATGACCCACAGCAGCCCGGCTGGGCCACCTTACTGCCCCCGCCGCGGCCTCCCTGTCTCACCTGCCACGCAGTGCCCCCACCCCCCCAGCTTGCCACCCAGAGCTCAGGGCTGCCACAGTGAGGGGACCCCACGCTCGGTGTGACCCCAGGGGGGCAGCCCCCAGGTCTCGGTCTCCTACCTGCCTGAGGAGCAGGAGGCCCTATGCCTGCAGAGTGTAGGGCTTGGCAGCTAGGAAGCAAGCCCACCCCTGGGAAGGCAGGTCCCCAACCCTGGCCAGCCCGGCATGCCTGGAACCCGGGCTCACCTGTATCCTCAGCCTCATCCTCCCCGTCTTCATCATCTCCGGAGGACGGAGCATCTGAAATTCAGGCAACAGGGAGTGTGCAGGGGTCGGCCCCCTGACAGGCAAATGCCCAGGGCCTCCACCCCAGTGCCTCCACCTCCTCCTGGGTCTGTGGGGGCCGCCCATGGGCAGGGCTGGAGCCCCTTCACGCAGCACCTCCTACGGGGTGCCCCCACCCAACGACCACCAAGACCCTCAATGTGGGGTGGAGCGCGGCCGCAGGCCACACGGTGGCAGGCCACGCGGTGAGCTCGGTGGGGCCCTGGGTCACTCACCGGTCACGCGCACGCTGAAGTAACACAGCACGCGCTGAGTGAGCGGCTGCTGGCAGCTATAGGCCCCCGTGTCCTCGTGGGAGGCGTTGAGCACCTGCAGCCGCTGAGGCCCCACCAGGATGCGGTCGGAGGGCACTAGCCCCACACCGTCCTTGACCCAGACACTGGGCCCCGTGGGACCACCGGCAGGCGCATGGCAGCTCAGCTCCACGGTGTCCCCGCTGCCAAAGACCAGCTGTTCCTGCTGGCCAGGCTCAGGTCCCAGGGCCTCTGTGGAGGAGATGATGACCCTAAGGCAGGTGCCCCCGAAACAGGAATCCTGGGCGCCCGGCACCCCCGGAAGGCCCCACGGCTGGCCCACCGCCCAGACATGCAGCGAAGGCTGTGGCGGGGGCATCTGGGGCCCAGAGGGCTAGGCAAGGGCCACCGCATCCAGAGCCTGCTGTCCTGCAAAGTGTCCCAGGCCTGCCAACTGGTGTGAGCCCTGAGGACAACCGCACCGTCACGGCACCGACGTGGATGACGCGCGAGGAAGCGGGGTCAGCTGCGCGCTCACCAGACCATACTCATGGACACTGAGAATTCAGGTTGCAGGGTGTCACGGAGTATCATTCTTCCTCTGGTTTTTCCCAACCACTTAGAAATGCAAAATCCATGCTGAGCTTACAGGCCGTACAAAACCAGCCAGCAGGCAGAGGTCCTCCACAGACCTCTGGCTTCTAGCCTAAAACGGAGGCTCGAGGCAGGAAGGACGTGGTGGGGGGCAGGGGTCCCACTTACTGCCCCCCATTTCTCATCCTGGCAGCAAAAGCACTTCCAGACCAGAGAACAGATGCTCCCCAGCTCGAGGAGGAGGCCACCACGGCTGGGCAGCACTTGCTGTGGGCTCGTGACCTCGGGGTCCAGCCCGGGTCTCGGGGACATGGAATGCCTGTACCCCAACTTAGAAGGGAGTGTCGTGTGTGTGAGCTACGCCTCAGCACTACACTAAACACACAGCAGAACACTCCTAAGTACAGACGGGATACTGCGGGCAGCGGTCTCACAGGCCAGTGGGTTAAGGGGACCTGGGACCCCCCCCCCACCATTTCACGGATAAGAACTCAAGCTGGGAGGGGTGGGAGGTTGTGAGCAGGTCAGAGCGGGAACCCTTGAGCTAGGCTAAGGTGACCTGGCCCACCTTACGTGCAAATGCTAAGTTGGGGTAGAAGACGCTCGCCAAGGGCGGATGTCCACCCGTAAGCCCCCAGGGCCCTCCTCCCTGCCCAGCGGCTGCCTAGCTCGCTGAGATCCAGGGACATACCCCTGGCGGGGCTGGCTATCACCCCCAAGCCTCCCTGCCAGGGCCAGACAATGGCCAGCGCAGGAGGGCAGCCTGGGCTTGGGGCCCGGGACAGAGGTGGGTGGTCCCGCTGCCCAGGCCTCCTTCCCCAGACCCGGCTGGGTCAGTTACACCATCACTTGTCATTCTGCCGACGCGTGGCCTAGATTCGAGGGCCCAGCTGCCCACTCTAGCCACACCAGCCCCTGGCTCCCTGGACAGTCCCAATTCTGCCCACCCACTTCCGGCGGGCCCACCAGCCCCGTGCCTACCAGGAGGGTCTCTGGAGTATCCTCCGAGTCTGCATCCCTGGGGGCCCCACAGTCAGGGGCTTCCTGCTCTGACCTCCAGCCCCCCAGTCCTGGCTACTGTATCCTGTGGGGACCACCCAGTGCTGGGCACTGACTGAGGCCCCCCAGAAGGCTGAGGACAGGCTGGTCATGGCAGCCTCAGCCCCAGGCCCTGGCCCAAGGGCAACAGTGGTTGGTTCTGGTTTGGTCTGGGCAGCCTCGGCAGGTCAACCATCCACACAGTATTCACTTCAACCTCGTCCAGCATGGGACTGAGGAGCACAGAGCAGCCCCCAGGCCAGCGATCTGCTGCTGGACGGACGCTGCACTCAGCTGAGGCCCAGCCCTTGACCTGCCCAGGTGCCGAAGCCAGGGACCCCCGGGCCAGGGCAGCAGAGTCTCTGCCTCCTGTAGAGCTGACCCACCAGGCCCACCCTGAGCCACGGAGGACCCTGGGGGTGACCCAGCAGTGGCCGAGGGGATGGGGTCAGGCAGGGGGACAGAGGAGGATGAGCAGGGCCCAAAGTGATGGGCATGGGTGGGCACTAACCCAGCCACTGTCTGGCCCTACCCGGGGAGCGGCAGGGGCACATGCCGTTCAGCCCCCACCCCCAGCAGCCCTAGGAGGGAGTCTTTCCTGATCAACAGAAAGGGGCCCTACCCACGCCCACGCAAGTGCTGGGGCCCACGCATGCTGGAGGCCAAGTCCTATGTGCCACGGCAGGTGCCCACGTGCCTGAGGGGAGTGGGCATAGGTGGAATGCCTGCCCCCACCTGCATCCCCACCCCAACAGGGGGCGGAGCTCATTTGGGGGCCGTAGGCCAAGGGCAGCCCATGGGACCACCCAAGGGGTACTGTGTCCTGGAAAGGCCCGCTGTCTCCCAGTCACAGGGTCCCCCTGACTCTGTTACTCACTGGCCTCGTGCCTCAATTTCCCCCACTGGGACACAGGGCAGAAATCCCACTGGAAGGCCCGGGAGGCCACCCCCGCGGTGAAAGTGCTGGGTCCCGGGACAGCAGGGGTGAGAGACCCAAGCCATCACCTTTGACGTCACCAGGCCACAGCCAGAGCTTGCTTGGGACGGCTGCCGCCCAGGCCCTGACCCCCGACGGGCAGGACACACTCCTAGATTCAGGTCACTACAGTCGAGGGCCCCCCAGTGCATGGGGAGTGCACAGGGAGTGGACAACCCTTCCTCAGAAGGGCCTTGGGGGTGACCCCAAAGAACAAGCATCAAATTCAGACCTGATTCAAAGGAACCATTGGACTGGCTGCCCGCAAGGGATCTGGGGTTTGGGGTGGGATGAAGAACAAAGGGTCTGGTTCCGGATGTGTGATGAAGCTTTCACTGCCCTCCAGAGCTTCCAAATAGCCCAAGAGACATGGGTTTTCTCAAAGGGACCCGAAGCCAAGGGAGAAGATCTGATCTACCCCCTCCCCACCTGGAAACTATCTGAAAAGTTTCGTACCAAAGTTAGAAAAAAAGGGGGGGCGGTTTGGAGATCAGGCAAGTGAATGTGGGCTTACGGGATGACCCAGCCTGACCTTCCCAGAACCCTGCCATTACCTGTCCTCACAAAAAAGTAAGGTGACTGGGGCTCCAGGAGGGCTCCCAGAGCCCCCAACAGGATGTAGAGTAAGGAAGCTCCCCTCCCATCCAGAAGAGACCCCCCTCATTGCTTACTCACTTGTAAGTCACTCAGACTTACAGGCTGCCCCTCCAGCCCGTGCCTGCTGGGGCTCCTGTTCCCTTTTAGTTCCAGTTATGAAACGGGGCACAGCCAGGCCCCAGAGCAGCCCCAAGGAGGACCTGAGGCCCTGGGGGCAGGGGTGCTTCTCAGTTCAGTGCAGGGGCGGAGGTCAGAAGTCCAGCCTCTGGCTCAGCCAGGTTAATGAACCACCCAGAGGCCCGTGGGGCTCAAAGTCCAGCCCTGATGAGCAGGAGGTGGGGGAGGCTGCAACCAGTGCTTTTCTGGGAAATGCCCTGCACTCCCACGGGACCCCTCTTGGCTGGGTGGGGTCAGGCGGCAGGGGAGTGCCCCCCCCCCCCAGGCCCCTCACAGAGAACACTGGCCCCATGGGCAGATGAAGGCTGCCCAGGTCAGTCCAGTGGCCCGCACCTTCCCCACCCCGACCCCAGGCAAGTCTGGCTTTTTAATTTGTTTCCCGGGACAGTGTCAGCTGGAAACTCTAAATTTCACGAGGTCCTTGAATTTTTACGGCCTGGTCCATCTCCTTAGCGAACCGGATTAAAAGCTCACTGAACTAGCAACTCACTACCTGTCTCAGCCCCTCTACTTCGGGGCGGCGGGGCACCTCTGCCCTGGTGGGGCAAAGAGGCCCCGCGCCCTGGGGTCCCTCCTGCTGCTGTGCCCCAGGCCTGCGCCCCGGGACCGGCCTCATGGGTGCGGCCAGTTCCCAGAGGGAGGACGGAGCCCCCCGCCATGCCCGCCCCCGCACGCCGCAGGGGGTCCGGAGGGGGTCTGGAGCCCCGCCCGCCGCGCCCTCCCCGGGGCTAGTTGACATTCCTCGGCCGTAGTGAGTAATATCTTTATCTGAATGCGAATGCTAATTCGGGGCTCCCCCCGCGATCGCCTATTCGGCGCCCCTGGAAGCTGGGGCCGCCTGAGCAGGCGCTAAAAGCGCGCGCTGACCTCGCGACGGCCTCTGTCACGCCGCTGAATGACACACACATTCAAGCGCCGGGCCCACTTCATTCATAAAAAAATGACATTGTTCCGGGAGGCTGCAGCCGCCGCCGCAGAAAGGGGCGCGGGGGCGCGGGGAGGGGCGGGCCGCCATCTGCCTCCGTCCTGCCCGCGGCCGCCGCCTCCCTGGCACGGCGCGCCCGCCGCCGCTCAGCTCACACCTCCCTGCGAGGCCGCCGCGGCCGCCATCAATGCGCGGTCTGTGGCCGCGCCGGGTACAAAGGAGCGGCTGTTCGGGTCCCGCCCGGGTGGGGCGTGAGCTCACCGGGCGAAGGCCTCCCTCCGCGCGGCCGCCGGGACGGAGCGGGGGTGCGCGCGGCCCCCTCGCCCTCGCCCGGCTGTCCCCCTGGGGCCGGCTGTCCCCCGGGCCGGCTCTCTCCTCGGGGCCGGCTGTTTCCACCCCCCGCCGGGGCGCAGCCGGGAGCTTGGCGGCGCGTGTGTGGGGCGGCACCGCCCGGAGCGCACGGCGGGCTCGGCAGGGGGCCGCGCACGCTACACCTCGAGGGCCGCGGCGCGTGTGCGGGGCGGGGCCTGGCGCACCGACGCGCTCCCGCCCCACCCCGGAGCTCGCCCGCGGGCCCCTAGCGGACCCCCGACGCCCACCCAACCTTGACTGCCAGCTGGGGTCCGCGGCTCCACGTCGCTCGGACACCCGCCCTCTCACCTCCCGGAGCCCACCCTGGCGTCGGGCGCGCACCCTGGGGGAGCAGACACCTTCACCCGCAGGGCTGGGGAGCGGAGGCACTAGACGGGTGTTGCGTCGTCACGCAGGCCACTGGGAGGCAGGGCCCGGGTGGCAGGCTGACGCACTCTCACACCCTCCCCCCAAAGTGCGGTCTTTCGCTTTGGGCCGCAGCCATGAACCGGGACGGAGGCGGGTTGGGACTGCGGCACCAACAATAAGAACTTTCCGTCAGTGAGGACCCGCAGAACAATGGGAATGGGAAACGCAGCCCCCAGCGCACTCCCGATGCTGCCCGGGGGCAGGCTGAGCCCCACTAGGGAACCGCGGGGGGCAGTGGCCGCGGACACCGCGGGCGCGTCCAGCTCCCCGCCGCGGCCTCGCACTTGGGTGGTAGCCCTGAAGCTCCAGGAGCCCCACAAACTCCTGGCCGAGATTCCCGGGGAGGGAGGCGGCAGAAACCCCGGCATTGGTTCCGCAGGGCCAGCCCAGGGCGCGCCCTCGGGCCCACTCAGATCCGGCGCCCCCCACCCACCCAGGAGCCGGTTCCTGGGCCCCGACGCCCACCCCGTCGGGTGCTTCCTTACCTGCCGCTCTCCGCACGACGCTCTGCTCCATGCCTGGCGGCCCCGAGGCGGCGCCGGTCACGACCGCCAGCGCCACGCAGAACGCGAGGGCGCGAGCCGGGGCGCCCATAGTGGGGGCGAGGGCGACGACGTCCTCAGGCGACGCGCGCGGGCATGCTGCCCCCCATGGCCCCGCTCTGGCACCGGCGGGAAGAGGGCGCCACTCGGGAGACTGCGGGAGGAGGCGGGCAGTTCGTTATCCCGGAGGAGCCGGGGCGCGCAAGGGCGGAAGCCCCGGTGGCTGGGCTCCTGCGCCCCGGCTCCGCCGATCCCCGGCCGCCCCGCCCGCCGCCGCCGCCCTGGGCTCCCGGGCCGCCTGGCGCCGGCCGCCTCCTCCCCGCCGCGGTCCCTCCCTTCCTCCCCCTTCCCTCCCTGACTTCTGCAGAGCCCTCCCAGGGCGGCGGCGGCGGCAGCAAACTTTCCAGAGCGGGAAGCCTGCGCCCCGGCCGGGCCCCGCCGCAGAGACCGCTCGGGACGCGAGCCCGCCGCGCGCTCTGGCCTCGCCGCGCGTCCGCCTCGACCCCTCCGCGCCCGCGCACCGACCTGGCGGCCGCTGGCGCCTACTCGCCGCGCGCGGCTCTTGCTCCGGCTCGTTGCCCGCCGGCCCAGCGCCTGCGCCCCGTGCCTCCAGCGTCGGCTCGCCGGTGCGTCCGTGCGCCCGGCGGAGCAGGACTCCGCGGCGCC
>NC_058404.1:202805931-202814257 GCF_002201575.2 Neomonachus schauinslandi
GGCCCGCGGCCGCCCCGCCCCCGGCCACGCCCCGCCCCGGCCACGCCCGCCCCCACTCGCCGGGCGCGGGACACGCCCCTCCCCTGGGGCGGCCCGGAGGCGGGGCCGCGGCTCGCCTGGCCCCCGCCCGCGGAGGGGATTAGAGGGGGCGGGGCCGGGCGGGGGCGCCGGGCGGTCTCGGAGGGCGTGGGAGCCGGGGCTGGACGCGCGAGGCCCCCAGTCGCAGCGCTGGGCCAGGCGGGCGCGCAGAGGGGCCGAGCGCGGACCTCTAGTTGCGGGCCTCGCAGTCCCAGGTGCCATCCGGCCTCCGATCAGGGCTTCAGGCCACGGAACGCGGGGACATAGAAGGGGAGCGTCTCGGTGGGTGAAGCCTGTCAGAGAGGCTTCACGGAGAAGGAGCTGCCCAAGCTGAACCCTGCGGTGTGAGCAGCCAGTCCTCAGGTGGACAAGCCCAGGAGCGCATCAAGGCCCGGGGCACTGTGTGTGCAAAGACCCGGCAGTGAGGGGCGTCTCTGCCTGTCTGCCTGGGGCTGAAGTACCAGCGAACTGCATCCCAGAAGCAGGGGCCTCCCTGCTGCTTGTAGCTAAGCTCCCCGAGTTACTCCCAACCCTCCAGGAGGAGACAAGTTTGGAGATTGGGTGCTGGCCAGGCATCACAGTGGAGAGCAGGGGTGGGGGCCTCAGAGAGGGGACACCAACCCTCGGGCTCTGGCGAAGGAGGAGGGTAGCTGGTGGCAGAGCTTGAGCTGGTGGAGTTGTGACAGGTCCTGGGGCACTGCTGGGTGGGACGATCTGAGCTGGAGAGGACCCCAGGTGACTACGCCTTCTGTGCCCCCCTTCACAAGGAAGACGGCACTTCTCCCACTTTCAGGCAAACCCAGAGGTGCACAGAGAGGGGAGGGGAGACACAGGCATGGCTCTGGCCCGCCCCACCCAAGTGCCTCCGGACCACCTCCCTTCTGGAATTCTGTATGCTCATCAGGAAAATGGGCAATGAAAGCCCCTCTGTGACTGGGCGCTGGCACCACCGCACAGCTCCAGGGGCAGCCTGTGTTTTAAAGACGCCAACCTGGGGGCGCCGGGGTGGCTCAGTCGTTAAGCGTCTGCCTTCGGCTCAGGTCATGATCCTGGGGTCCTGGGATCGAGTCCCACATCGGGCTCCCTGCTCGACGGGGAGTCTGCATCTCCCTCTCCCGCTCCCCCGGCTTGTGTTCCCTCTCTCGCTGTCTCTCCCTCTCAAAAAATAAATAAAATCTTTAGGGCGCCTGGGTGGCTCAGATGGTTGAGTGTCTGCCTTCGGCTCAGGTCATGGTCTCAGGGTCCTGGGATCGAGTCCCGCATCGGGCTCCCTGCTCCTTGGGAGCCTGCTTCTCCCTCTGCCTCTCTCTGTCTCTAACGAATAAATAAATAAAATCTTAAAAAAAAAAATAAATTAAGAAAAAAAAATAAAGAAAAAGAAGAAGAAGGTAGCGGGAGGGGAAGAATGAAGCGGGGGAAATCGGAGGGGGAGATGAACCATGAGAGACCATGGACTCTGAGAAACAAACTGAGGGTTCTAGAGGGGAGGGGGGTGGGGGGACGGGTTAGCCTGGTGGTGGGTATTGAGGAGGGCACGTTCTGCATGGAACACTGGGTGTTATGCACAAACAATGAATCATGGAACACTTCATCTAAAACTAATGATGTAACGTATGGGGATTAACATAAGAATAAAAAATAAATAAATAAATAAATAAATAAAATAAAATAAAATAAATAAATAAAATCTTTAAATAAATAAATAAATAAACAAAATCTTAAAATAAATAAATAAAGACACCAACCTGGAGACACCCCAGCCTCTGAGGCCAGACTTCAGGGCCCTAGAAGGGCCCCACCCCCAGGGAGCCCTCATGCAACCCCTGTGGGCCTACCTGACAGATCAGCATCTGCGCTGCGTGCTGCTCTCATTGCTTGCTCAAGTTAATCCCTCGGCCCCTGTGCTGGCCCTGGGCCCCTGAACCTCAGCGGGGCCGTCCAACCCCTAACCCCTCCAATGCACAGCCCAGGCTGCCCCCACCTGGGTCCCCTCCCGGGATACCACCCTAGGTACCACCAGCAGCAGGCATGGCTCTAATCTATTAGCCAGTTCCTTAATTAACAGGTTACTTCTTTTGAAAGATTTATTTATTTTATATATATGAGAGAGAGAGTGTGCATGAGTGGAGGAGGGGCAGAGGGAGAGGGAGAGGGAATCTCCAGCCGACTCCGCACTGAGCGCGGAGCCCCACGACCCTGAGACCATGACCTGAACCAAAACCAAGAGTCGGACGCTCAACCGACTGAGCCACCTGGGCGCCCCTAACCGGTTACTTAATGAATCAGTTGCTTGACATACAAGGATGGGTGTGGGTTGTTGGCCCCGTGGGCCCTGTTCGTCTGTGTGGATCGCACTGGGTTTTCCTCCAGATTGCTTTGTGGACAGAACTGGCAGGCGAGGCAGGAGTCAGCTCGGAGTGGGATAGAGGGGCAGGACCGGCCGCTGGCGCCTGACGCGTAGCTTCTCAGAGGACCCTTCCGAGGCCCGGCAAAGGTCAGTTTTGTCCCCTGCAGTCCTCCCCCAGGAGGGTGCCCACAGATCCCCCGTGGGCCCCTGAGGAAAACGTCCGGCATCTCCTGGTCTCTGAGAGGTGGGCATCCCTCCATCGTCCTGTCAGTAACTGTTCTTGCTTTTTGCCTCCCAGGGCTGTTCCCTTGGCCGAAGTGCCCACGGGGATTGTAGGTCCGTGTTGGTGGTCTCTACACGCTTCTATCTATCCCAACAAGCCTGACCCTACTCGGCATCCTGTCCAGCTCCTGTGTGAATTTGGCCGCTGGGCAGCACTAGCAAGAGGAGAGGTTGCTGGGGGGATGGGCCCTTGCACCTTGGCCCAGCTCCCTCTTCCTCGGGCCTGTGGGAGGGAGTGTGTCCCCCTCTCCCTCCAGCGCCAGGCTTGGGTTGACCCCTGGGTGCTTCATGCTCTGTATTCCTTTCCGAAGGCTGCTGTAACAAATGACTACAAACCTGTTGGCTGAAATGTAGTCTCTCACGGTCCTGGAGGCCAGAAGTCGGAAACCAAGGTGTGGGCAGGACCCTGCTCCCTCTGAGGCTCCAGGGGAGGGTCCATCCTGCCTCTTCCTGCCTCTGAGGCTCCAGGTGCTCCTGGGCTTGTGACAGTCACTGCTACCCGCTCTGCGTCCAGGGTCACACAGCCTTTTCCTCTTCCATCCTCTTCCATCCCTTAGAGGAACACTTGCCATTGGATGTAGGACCCACCCAGGTAATCCAAGATCATCCCAAGAGCTTAATTTACCGACGCCACAAAGAACGAGGTCACGTTCCCAGTTCCTGGGGGTCAGGATGTGGATCTGTCTCTTATTCTGCTGTCTACACACCTTGTGGTAGCTGGTTCCTTCAGTGGCACGCAGTCTGAAGGGGTCTCCTCCTTATGGCCTCTCCTGAATGTCTGGTGGCATTTAGGTCCAAGAACAGGACGTCCTTGTGGCTCTCGGCGGATTCTGCCAAATTGCTTCCAAAAGGCCCCAGCACCGCCCGTTGCCAGCACCAAAGGAAATCAGCCAGTTCACCCCACCCTCGCCACCAAGGGAGGACATTGCTTGAAGGCCTCTTTTATTATCATTGAAAAAATAATTGTATTGTTCACAACTGTTCTTTCCAAGTCAACGGTTTGCAGGGCCTTGCCTTGACACCAGGCCTGTTACTCACGATGCCATCTGGGCCGCGTTTCCCAACATCTCAGCGACACTTTCTAAAAATTAGCCATTAGTCACCACTGTGTCACCACGGCTCTCCTGATGGAGCATTTGCCCTGAGACCCATTTCTGCTGGACCCCATGAGGGAGGCCCCCTTGGGGCACCTCAGGCAGGGGAGTAGGTGCCGGGGGCGTGGAGAGCCTGCAGAGGGTCAGTGCGGGGTTGTAGGAGTCCTGGGGGGGCTCCACTCCCCTCAGACTTCCCTGCCTGACCCCCTGCCCCTTCCCCCCGCACAGCCACCCTTCTCCCAAGGCCCACAGCCATGGGGGTCCCCAGTGAAGGTGAGTGTGGGAGGCCTCGGGCGAGAGTCGGGGGCTGGTGGGCAGCGTGGCCCAGCCCAGCCTGGTCAGTGACTCAGAGCCGGTGGCCTGGCTTGCTGGGGCCTGTGCAGGTGCGAGCAGGGAGGGAAGCTGTGGCAGGGGGACCAGGCTGCAGCGTGCCCTGGGTATAGGGATCGTGGCAGGCTGTGAGGTGCGGGCCCTGCAGCCACTCCTCCTCACCTCGCCCTGCCTAGTGCGGACTTGAATCCACATCCTGCCTGCTATCCACAGCGCCCCTGGCGGGCCGTGGCTTCCACAGCACCCACTAGATGCCCATCGAGGCCGGCGCTGGGCCTGGAAGCCAGGGCGTGGAGAGCCCCTGGTCAGAGCCTCCTGCTCGGCTACCCCTGGGACCGAGTGCCTGGCCTAGAGATGCAGCTGCTGCTGGAAGCTTCTCTCTGCCCTGCCACCGGGCTGAGTGCTTTGATGGGGGAAACTGAGGCCCCAAGGGAGCTTCACGTCTCAGCCTAGTTCACCTTCTCTGGGAGGCCCAGGGGACCCCCCGGGGCACTGCTTGACCTCCCCCTGGGAGCTCTCCATCTCCCAACACACATCTCCACCTTCTCGGAAACCACTGCTACCCCTGCCTGCCGGCAGGGCACACATGAGGTGGGCCCCAGGGGCCACAGGATGGAGCAGGAGGTGCCTCTCTATAGTCCAGCTGGCCTGAGCTGACCTCCTTCCCCCAAAGAAAGAAAAACAGATTTGAGAGAGGTCACAGCTGCTATGGGTCGTGGGTAATCTCTGCTTTTTAAATTTGTACTCAGAAAATTTGAGGAGGATTAAAATAAAAAGCACAGTTGATTTGCTCATTACAACAGAAATGGAATTCTAAAGAACATGGAGAAGAGAAAGTATTCCAAAATCCATTGGCCAACACTAGCTACTGTACGAGAGCCTTAATTTTAGCTCTGAGCTTCCTGGCAGGCTGAGCAAAGAGGGCAACACCATAATCATGCGCTGTTGGGAGGCTGTCTTCTGGGATGTGCTGTAACAGCCCCAGTCCAGACATTCTGGCCTCTTTACCCTTTGGTTCGCTCAGACCCCTAGACCGCAAATCCTGACTTTAGGTTTGGAAAGTATGGTTGCTCCCAGATGAGCAAAGAAAGGAGACCAGGGCTGTCTGTAGTTGCAGGAAAGCAGTGGCAGGGAGCTGGGGAGGGGGAGATGAAAGCTCAAGCTTCTGCTGGGCTCCAACCCAGGCCGGGGTGAGGGGCAGGAGGGAGCTGGTGTGGGCGGGGAGCCTGGCTGGGGAGGGCCCCCAAGGGGCTGGGCAGGGGAGAAGTGGCCAGAGCTGGCCCGGGACAGGTTAAGGCCTCCCCAGCTCCTGGGGCTGGCGGGGGCCAGGCCGGTAGCCGCTGAGCAGCTCAGAAATCTATTTTTCTAAGCACTTGGCATTTGCCTGAAACCTCAAGTGCATTTTCCCTAAGTTTTATTTTTTCTTTGACCCCAAACTCTGGTAAATTTAAGGGAAATTTAATTATGGTGTTTTGGGTCCATTTACACTTAAACCTTCTCAGCATTTTTTCCAAGACCCTTTTGGAGTTCAGCACGTCTTGGGAGCCTTCTAAATGAGCGTTTTTATTATTATTATTTTTTGAAAAGACTTCACTCCCCCCCCACCCCCCCACCAGCCTTCCTGCCAAGAATAAACAAGCCCGGCTCCGCAGGCTCCGGCTGAATTAGGAATCCAGGCCTCAGGGGCCGCTGGGCCAACCCCACGTCACACCCTCCTCCCTCCTGGGCGGCCTCCACCCTCCTCAATGGAATGCCCCTTCCTCTGGGTCAGTGTCACCCGCTCTAGGAAGCCTCTTCCAGCTCTGCCCTGAGCCTCAACCAAAGTTCCTCCTCAGGGCCTCCATCCCTGGCCCTTTGCCCCTGCTGGTCTCCGCACAGGTCACCCGTGGACAAACCTCGGCCTTGCTTCCAGCCGAGCCGGCGAGGTCAGAGTGGCCAGCTGGGTCCAGTGGGCAGGGGAGGCCTCCACCTCTGCTAGCTGGAGGCTGTAGACACGGTCCAGCCCAGGCTGGGGCCAGGGGACCCCCAGAGCTTGCACTGGGGCAACTTGCATCCTGTGGGACTGGCTCCATCATCAGCCCCCTTTGACAGGTGGGGAAACTGAGGCACAGAAGCTCAGGTGGCCTGGCCTGGTATGCAGTGACCGGGCGCAGCTGCCCTGCCCTGGGGAGACTTCCACCGAGCTGGGGAAGGGTGGGGTGTTCTCTAGGCATTTAGGGAGCCCACAGAGCAGGTCAGAACCCCCACCCTCAGGCAAGCGCCTAGCAGCTGGAAGGAGGGCCCGCCCCCAGCCCCCACCCCGGGCCCTTCCCCTGCTGCTGGCTCACCAAGCAGCCACTGTCAGGAGCCCTCTATTCCTCGTGCAACCCCAGCCAGACTCAGGCCCACCATGAGCCATGATCCCCAGCCCCACCCCGGCCCCACTGACCAGGCCTTCTGCCCAAGAGAATGAGGCGTGGGGGCCCGGCCCCCACTCCAGGCTTCCCCAGTGGCCGGCTCCGAACCCCGGCTGTTGCCAACGCTGTGGGCAGTGGGGCTGGAGGCTGCCACCATGCTTGGCCTGGGGCTGGGCTAGGGGTGGAAGGTCAGAGACGGGCGTCTGAGGCAGAGTCCTGGATCTGCCCAAGCACCGCTGCTCCCTGTTCTGTGGTCTTGGGCAGTCTCCCATCTGTAAAGGGGCTCTGACAGCACCTTGGTGGAGGCTGGTTGGGAGGAAGGAGGCAGCGCTAGGAAAGTGCTCAGAAGGGGGCATGGGAGGAAGGGGGCCTGTGGGGGCCCTAGGCTTCCTGGAGAAGGGAGCCTGGCTCTGGGGATTCTGGGAGGAAAGGCCTGGCTGGCCTCTGCTGACCCAGGGCCCTACGGCAGCATACCCCCACCCTCCGCAGCCGCGGGGAAGGAGAGATGGGGAGCAGCTCGCCCATCAAGGGCTTCTCCCCACGCCCAGCTGTTGGGCCTTGAAGGAGAGAGGCTATATGGTTCATGTGGGGTCTTGCCAGTCCCCGCAGGACGATGGCTGAAGCTAACACTCCTGCAGGAAACCTCCCAGGAGATCGGGGCTTGGGTGGGTCCCCCAGACCCTGAGCTTCTGGAAACCTTGCTCCTGTGGAAGCCCAGGGCAGGAGTGAGTGTGCCATCCTGCTGCTGCAGCTCAGCCTGGACACATGCTGAACACAGGCGGGAGGCCTGTCTGTTGAAGCTGAAGAGTTGCCCAATGCAGTCAGCAATGCACCATTTTACAGATGGGGAAACCGAGGCACAGCATCATGAAGCACCTCACAAGGGGCCTATCTCAGCAACTATGTGCTCAGGGCACTCCCACTCAGGGGGAGACCTAGGATACAAGCGCCTCAGGGGGTCTTTCAGAGAGGGGCTGCCCTCACCATGCAGCTCCCAGCCTCAGTTTGCTCCTCTGCCTAATGGGCCTGCCCTTCCCATGGGCCCTGATGGACAGCGAGTCCCCTGCCTGCCTCGAGTCAGAGGGCTACCTCTGCCCATGCTCGCCCACTCCTCCCAGTCCTGGGAGGCCCTGCGGCGGGGCAGGGTTTGCGGCCCCCTAATAGAGATGTCTTTGCAGGGCCTCCCCAAGTCTCCCTCCCCTGCCACGCCTGCCTGCCTTCCCCATGGCCCAAGGCTTCTGACAACTTTATTGTCCAGCTGGCCTGCCCAGCAGGGACGGGGGCGTGGTCGGGATAGCCCCCTGGGCGTGGGGGATGCTGACCACCACCCAGGCAGAGGGTAGCTGTTATGGAGAGGGTGCCCGGGCAGCAGGCTACCGTCCCACACAGAGCTGTGTCCACACCTGTGCCCACACCGGAATCTAACTCAGGTCTAGGGGCCACAGCCAGGGAAGGGTTTCCTGGGGCCCCCAGGCTCGGGGTGAAGGCGGTGGGAGTCTCTCAGGGAGGCAGGAGAGGTGCCCCCTGCTAGGCCCGCGGGGCCAGAGAGGGCGGATGCAGGCAGGCTGGGGGACCAGGACGAGGACCAGGCAGTTCCCCCGGGAAGGGGCATGCCCAGCTCCCCTCCCTGCCACCAGGCCTGCTTCGTGGGGCGCCACCCCTGCCCCAGCCTCCCACCTCCTGGGCCACGGTCTGCAGCAGGCTCAGTGGGTGGGGCAGGGCAGCTGGGAGGGCGGCTCGGGCCGGAGCCTGTGGCTCCCAGGTCCAGGTTATCTGGCCGGGGGGGGGGGGGGGGGGGC
>NC_058404.1:202814357-202836673 GCF_002201575.2 Neomonachus schauinslandi
GCTGCCTCAGTGCAGATCAAGGGGGCTTATCAGGCCAGGGCTCTTTGCCACCCTTCCACACTCACTCCTCTCCCCCCTCCCAGCAGCCCTTGCCCTGGCAATGCTCCTGCGGCCTCCCTGTCTGCCAGACCCTCCTTCTCGCCCCTCCTCTGGGACATCTCCTGAGGCCTTCCCAGCCCCTGTGGCTCCTTGGGCTTAGCAGCCCCAAATCCGTGACCTCCCTGGATTCTGGTCTGCAGATAGGCCCCGGTTGATTTCCAGGAAGGGGCAGCAGGGAAGCTCTCCACCAGGTTGGGCGGGAGACCAAGACCACAGGGCTTGGTCTTCGGATGATGTGTTGGTTCATCCCGAGGTAGAAGGGGAGGTGGGCAGGATATAGGGGGTCCCGGAAGCAGCCTGCCTCCTGGGAGGATTGCCTACCCCCGGCAGGTGGGGCACATGGGGACACACCTTTGAGACAAGCCCATGTCTGAGCACACGTGTGTCCCCAGGAGCAGCCTGCGCCTCAGCCCCGAGCTAGCTGGCTACCCCCAAGAAGATGCCACGGGCCCAGGGCACCCATGTTGCTGAGGAGAAGTTCTACGAGCCTCCAGCGCCAGTGCTGGAAAAGTGGGTCAGAGCAAGGCTGGGCAGGCTCCCCACACCCGCCCCAGCACGCACCAGCGAAGGCAGGGGCTTCAGATCCCAGCACACCCTGGGCCCAGGCCAAGCCTGGGTGCACACGTTTCCACGTGTGCATGTGCGCTCACGTGTTCCTGTCTTGGGGGCAGGAACAGGGTCAGAGGCTTCAGCTGACAGTCTCTGCTCAGGGCTCTGGGTGGCCCCCACTCCCCCCGACCCCAGGGACCTGACCTGGCTGAGGGAAACCTTTGGCCAGTGTGGACTCCAGGCTAGTCCATGTCCCAGGCTAGCCCACAAAAGCCAGGTCGCCTGGGGATCCTGGCCAACCCTGGGCAGCTAGGAAAGGGCTCCCTCTCCCAGCCCCTTGGGTCTTTGGGGCTGAAGAGATGAATGACCTCAAGTAGACAGATGGGGAATCTGCTTTGATTCAGAGAGGTTAACCACCTGCCCTGGGGCACACAGCAAATCAAAAACAGCCGCTCCTTCTCTGCATGCCGCTGTCTTCATTAGCTGCCCTCCCAGGCACCCTACCCCCGACTTGCACCAACCGTGTGCCCTCGTCCCCTTCGCAGCTTCTGAGAAGCTTCCAGGCGTTCAGTAATGGGACTCATTAGTGCTCAAGGTTTATCCTACCCGTGGTGGGGGCCTGCAGGCCCAGCCCACAGAGGGTGGGGGTACAGAGGAGGAAGGGCTGTGGCGGTACCTCCTACTGCCGCCAGACATCCCCCCCATTCCCCGACCATCCGTGGGCTGCCTTCTGACTTCACAGTCAAGAGTGGCTGGGGGACAGAAGAGTGGGGCCGTTCACACAGCACACTGGGCCAGGGGACCGTCCCCTCTCATGCCCCTCTCATGCCCCCTTGCTACGTCCACCCCGCTGAGGGCTGGTGGAAACAGCCAATCTCTGAAACCAGGAGCTGGTAGAGCCTTAACCGTTTCTTCATTCCCATGTCCCCATCCTGCCCCAACCCCATCTGGCACATGTGCGCACGCACACGGACAGCATGTTCTCCTTGTAAAGAGCTTAAAGGGTTCCGGGGCCCTGCGCTGCCGCGAGCTCACAGAACTGGTAGCGCCAGAAATCCGGCGGGTCGGGCAGGTGGAGACTCGATGGGGGCCGGCCCACTCCCTGGAGGCCTCCCCGCTCAGGCTCTCCCCAGCCTGCCTGGCCCTCTGCACCTGAAGACGACCCTCAGGAGTGGGGAGCGAGGCAAGCCCCCTGCCCCTTTCCTGCGACCCCTCTGCTTTCCTGACTGTGCCCCCAGGGCTTCGGTGTCTTCACCCCTGGCTGCCCAGAGCCCCCCCGCCCCAGGCCCCACCCTCCCCGGCTCAGGAGTGGTCCCAGCCCAGAAGGCACTGGGTGCAGGGGTCCCAACTCAGCTGGCACTGACTGCGTGGTCTCGGGCATGTTTGTAGAACGGGGACAGTAAAGGTGCCACTCGATGCATGAGGTGGCTGGAGACTGGGTCTTCATCAGAGTGCCTGGGACATGCAGGGGAGGGGCCGGCCGCAGACCCTTCCCACAGCCCCTGCGGTTCAACTCTATTCTCTCGAGCCCTGAAGGAGTCACCCCCATGAAGTCAGACCCTACCCACCGTCCTCCCCCAAGATGCTGGAGGGGACGGTGCCCGAGGCCCCGAGGCCCAGGCGGGACTCACCCACCACCAGCAGCCTAGCTGACACACAGACCCTGGGCCAAGGAGATCAAGGCTCCCTGGGGTGGGGTCTTGAGGTCTCAGGGGTGTTAGAGCTGGGGGGTCACCCCTATGGCGTGCAGGCCACCATGTGCCAGCCTGCCATGTGGCAGACATCCCTGGTCAACCCCAGCCCTCCCTCTCCTGCTGTGGCCAGGGAAGTGGTCCTCTCCACACAGCTGGCCCCACCACAGGCTGGCCAAATCTGGGTCCCGGGCTTCAGTTCACCAAGGCTGGCCCTGGAAGGGGTTCTGTTCTGCGATGAAGGTCTCAGCCAGTCCCCCTTCTACCCCCCAGGTCTCTAGCCCTGCTCCCAAAGGTTCTGTCCACAGTCCTAGACCACTGGGGTCCCCTCATCCAAGCCAAGGGGACCGGCTGAGCCCCCCGAGCCCCAGCCCAAGCCCACATTCATGGAGGGGCTCTGGGGCTAATGGAGGGAGTTTCAAGGTGGGGTGGGAGGATTCTGTCCCTTGAGAGTCAAGACCTGCGTCCCCAGAAAAGGACTTGGCTGCCCAGGCTCAGAACAGCTGTGTGGGACGGCGCGGGAGCTGCCAGGGCAGTGAGTGTGTCCTGAGGACAGCTGGCTGGCGCAGGGTGAGCGCCCGGCTCACTCTCTGCTCCGGGGGGCCCCCAGAGGCCCCAGGATGTGCACCAGTCCCTGGCCAAGGCACCCCACATCCGGGCCGTGTGCAGCGGCCAGCTGGAGCCCGGACCTGCCAGCAAGGACGCATCTGTCCCGCCAGGCGGGCAGGATTAGTGGCCCTCGAGGAGCACTGCGGCCCACTGACATGGCCCGAACACAGCCGTCCTTCCCGGGGACGACTGCCAGGCCCCAGGCCCACCGAGCCCCCAGCCAGCTCCCCCAAACCCAGGGCCCCGCCCTCTTGGAGCATCTAGGCAGGCAGACCTTGGTTAGACACGTGGGATGCCAGGTGTTGGGGCTTTGCCACCGTCCCACTCCCCACTCAGGGTGTGACCCTTCACGGAGCCCAGCACCTGCCATCTCAACCCTGCCAGTGTCTTGGACATGGATGGCGTCGGCTCGAGCCCTTGAGGAATAGGAGACTCACCCCTGCTCAGGATGCCCCTTCCACCTGGGAGGCATCTTGGGGCTCAGGTTAGTCCTCAGGTCCTTGATAAGGGAGGTGCAGGTGGGGGAGTTGTGTGTTTATGTGGGTCGATGCCCTTGGGGGCCCGATGGGATCTGGGCCCTCCCTGGGGCCTGAGAACAAGCTTTGCCTGACAACCTGGGCCCCAGCCCGCCTCTCAGGGGCCGGTTCTGACGAGGGCCAGGGCTGTAGGTATAGGAGGGGGCTCTGCTGGGGCCCCTGCCCCATCTGGGCCCCAGGGCAGGGATGGAAGGAAACCACATCCCTATCCCCGGGAAGTAGGCACCAGACACTTCTGCTGTGCGGGTTTGAGCTCTAAGCTGCTGAGAAGACACAGCTTTTTCACACTAGATTTACTGAGGCCAAGAAAACAGAAACACTCCAGAACCTAGGGACGGATGGTTAGTGCTCTTGAGCTCCCTGGAAGCCAGGGCAAAGAGAGAAAGCAGATGCTGCCGTGGCTCTCCAAGTCCAGGCAAGAACAGCACGGGAGGGTTCAGCAGGGAAAACAGTGTGCCCCTTGGCCCCTGTGGCCCCCAGCCTGCCACTGTAGGCCCGGATTTCACCCCAGGCGAGGGAGAGTGGAGGGGCACCAAGCCAGGTCATCCGGGGCGCAAGGAGCTGGCCCAGGCCTGGGCATAAGGTGGGGCCATGGCTGGGGTGGGACCTCTTGGTTGGGCCCAGCCCTGTTGGCTACGGTCTCTTCCCAGAGCCACCTACCGCAGACATGGCAAGTCTCCTCGTGCCTGAGCCCAGGCCCGCCCCTCCGCCCCTCCTCCGCAGGCCGCCGAGGGCCCTGCTGAAGTCTGCTCAGGAGCCTGGCGGCTCCTGGCTGAGGCTCAGCACCCCGGGGGCTCACAGAGCAAGCTCTCAGGCCTCCCTCCTGCTGGCCAGTCCTCAGACACAGGGTTTGTCTCTACCCTGGGGACTTTGCAGGAGGCTTCCTCTCCCTGGAGCTCTGCCCCTCTACCTTCCAGCACCCCAGTGTACCCCTCATGGCTCCTCAGGTGCCACCACTCTCGGCCGTGGGCAGGGCCCTCTCAGGACCGCCTCCCCCCAGGGCACCCTAAACCCCAGCTCCAGCCTGGACACAGGCCTGGAGGTGTCTGGGAGGAGGAGTGAGCGCTTGGCAATGGGGAGCCTGGGGGACCCTGAGGCAGCTGGGCAGCAGGTGGGCTTGGGGTGTGTGGGCCCTCGACTGCCGAGGCCCAGCCACCACCCATGCTCCCACCCAGCCCGATGAGTGTGGAAGATGGGGGGCCCTGGGGGGGTGACTTCTTGGTAGCCCAGCCTCCTGTGGGCTTCACACCCCCCACTCCCTAGGCCAGCTGGCCCAGGGCTTCCCCTCAAAAATGAAGCGAATGAGGGGTCCCCGCCTCTGCGAGGCCAGCGAGGAGAGCCCTGCTCAAGGGTCCTGGGCCCCCGCTGGACTGCCTGTGCAGGGTGAGGGTGGAGGCGGCCCGCTGCAGGCCTGGGTGTTCTCTGGACAGTGGGGTGGGGGTGGGGGCAGGCCTGGGGCCTCAGCGGTCCCCTCTCCTCCCTGACACTCCTTGCGGTGAGCGAGCCTCAGCTCCACATCGCGAAGCGTGCATGCATGCATTCAGTCCACAACTATCTTCCTAGCGCCCCTGGTATGCCCGGCCGTTCTCATGGCACCAGGGGCCCACGGGCACCCCATGCACTGAGTTCCTGCCCCCTAGAGCACAGCCCTGCAAGCTCCCAGTAAGCCCAGACCTGGCCCTCAGCACCACGACACCTCACTTGTCTGGGGTTCCCTGGCCCCTGTCTGGGGCAAATGGGCTGCCATGCCTGCTTGGGATGTATGGCAGACCTGGCAGGCTGTCCACCCTGGCCAAGGATGCCCCCCTCCCTCTCTCCCACCCTCTCAGCCAGCTCCCGGTGCACCCAGGAGACAGGCGGGTGAGCTCATCTTCCCAAGCAGGACGGAAGGAGGTGTCCTCATGGGGACAACCTGCTGTCCATGGGCACTGAGCCAGCCCCCTCCCCTCCCCGAGTTCTCTCCCAGGTGGGGGCCTTGGCAGCCAGGGCTTTGTGCCTCCCAGTCACCCACTGCCCCCTGGGACTACCCTCCCGGGGCTCAGGTTCCCTGGCATCCTGCCTGACATTCTCCCATCCTGGCCCGAGGTAGGGCCACTGACAGGGCCTGAGGGGAGGAGGGGCTGTGCTCGGCCACAGAGGGCAGCGAAGCCCAGGGTCCTGTCCAGGTGATCCGTCTGGGTGAGGATAGACACCAATGCACCCCGTGTAGTCCAGCCGCCGCCCTGTGGCTGGCTCCATGTGCAGAGGAGAAATCCAAGGAGGGGGTCAAGTTCTTGGGCCCCGGGCTGCCTCATGGGATGGGCCTCTGCCTTTGGGGCCTACATGGGGCAGGACAGACCTGCCTCCATACCACCTTCATCCCTCCAACGGGGCTGCCGTGAAGGCACTGTGCCCTGTCTGGGGTGCGGGGGACAGGTCCTGGCCGGGCTTTCTGGCCTTAAAACCCTGACTGCTTGCATCCACGCGGAGCCCCTGATGGCCAGGCATGGGACAGATGGGATCCCGCCTCTGTGGACTGACGGTGTGGATGGTGAAGAACGCACAGGGGGAGAAGATAGGTCTGGAGGAGAGCAGGTGACAGGGTGGGGGCCACCGGGCAGGGTGAGGGAGGTGGAGAGCAGGGGTGGGCGAGGGGAGGCCGAGGGCAGCAGGCCCAACTGAAGGAGCAAAGCCTTCAGTTCCTGTGGGCGCTGGGTCACACCAAGGGCTCTAGGCAGGAGCGAGACACGACCCGATTAGTTTGGCTGTGGCGGGGAAGGGTGAGAGGACCGAGGCCGTGTGGTCAGTTGGTCAGTCCAGAGGACCCAGGCCCGCCCCGTGCCTGCTCTGGGCCCAGGAAGGCCTGAACAGGGTCTCCCTAGCAGCTGACATTGGAAACACTGGGGGGCGGGCGGGACAGAGGAGGGGGGATCCTGAGCGGAGGGGTGATGACAGCTCAATCCCGCCCGTCACCGCTCAATGGGCCCTTGTCCCTGGCCATTGAGTGCTGCATTCCCGGCCCCCTGGCGACGGCCTGGCCATGGCCATCTCCGGGGAGGCAGGAATGTGGCGGGCGGGGCTCAGGCTGGGGGTGGGGGCTCCCGTTCTCACGCCCGAGGCCACTCAGGCCGACTCAATTGGAATTTAAATGCCGGCCATTGTTGTCCCCAGAATAGCCAGGAGTCAGCACTGCCCTGGGGGCTGGACCAGGCCTGGACTGGGGCAGCAGCCAATCAAGCAGGCCAGCCCCTTCTCTCCTAGAGCCATCTCCCCCAGCCCCTTCCTCCAGGCAGCCCTCCTGGACCCCTCCATCCCTCTCTACTGGCCGCCCAGCTCTGGTTCTGTCTGTCCTGGAGGGCCAGACAGCAGGGCCCCCTACAAGGTCCCTGCCAGGGCTGCGACTGCCTGGAATCTACTTTCCCGGGGACCCTGAGCTGTCTCCGTGATGGGCTGGGCCAGGTCCCTCTGTGAAGCACAGCCTTTACCCTTCCTGGATCCCCACTGCTGGGGCATCAGAGGGCCAGGGTAAGACCGCAGGGGGCTCAGGGCCCTACCCTTGGGGTTTGATGTGGTCTCTGCATCCTTGAGTCTGGTGGTGCCGACAGAGGAAGCTGAGGCAGGGGCTTCGCTGACCTCTGCAGGCTCCTCAGGCCTCGGCTGGGGGGAGTGCAGAGCCCTTGGGGAGACCTGACCTGGGCAGAGGGAATTCCCAGAGCTGGGGGTCTCAGGATCAGGGGGCCCTGGAAAGCAGCATGTGGGGGCCCCCAAATCCTGCCTGCCTTTCAAGGAGCTCAGATCCGCCAGGAGGCTGAGTTGACTGTGGGTCCAAGCTGGGAGCCCGGGAAGGTACACAGTGAGGGTGGGACCTGGCTTGCAGGAGCACAACGGACCACATGGCAGGCCTGCTGCCTCCCATCACCCAGGCTTGGGGCCTCTGATCCTGTCCCCCCCCTAGAGGGCCCATGATGCACTGGGGGACAAACCCAACGCCAGACCGAGCCCCGTGAGCCTCTGTGGGAGCCCTCAGTGTGAGACTGCTGATTCTGGGCCTCATTGTCCCAAACCCTCCCCAGGGCAGCTCAATGCCCCCAGGCTGGGCAGGCGTGTCCCCTGGCCCCCGGGCCACCCTCTCTGGCCCTAGGCTATGCCCTCCAGGGGCCAGGACAGCTGACGGGAGGATGCCAGTCTGCACCCCCCCAGCCAGGCCCCTTCCCACCACCTCTTCCTCTGGGAGACTTCATTCATTTATTTATTTGCTGAACCTCTGACGTCCCTGAAAGGGGCCTTTGTCCGCACAGACAATCAGTATGGTACAAATGGAAATGGGGTTGTGTTTGAGGAAAGTCTAGTGTGTGTGTCTGTGGGGGTGGGGGCTGTGGTCCAGGCCAGAGGCGGGGGGTGGGGGGGACAGCCAGCCGGGGGCGGGGGGACCCTGAGCATTCTCACCCCAGGCCACAGACACCCATGGGCAGGGGACGCAGACCCAGCCCCCCAGCCCTAGAAGCCCTACGGGGGAATGAAGAAGAGCAAAGTTCTAGCTCCCGTGGCCAGCAGGATCCCTGACGTCATCCTCACAGAGCGGAGTGGGGGGTGGGGAGAGGGGGCACCGAGCAAACCCCGCCGAGGCCACATGACCCTGATGTGCAGGGAACAGTGCCTCGGGCCCAGGGAACAGCCCTGGCAGGACCCCTGAGGCTGGGCCCTGCTGGCAAGTCTGAGGGTGCGAGGAGACCGAGGGGGGCAGAGGCCGGAGGCCGGCCAGGGGGTTGCTGTGAAGCCTTACTAAGGGGAGCCCTGGGGGCCTGGCCAAGGGGGGGACGGGGCCTGATTAAGGCTTTCCACAAGCTGTGAGGGAGGAGGGTGAGCGCAGGGTCCCAGCGGGAGGGGGCAAGAGGTCAGTTCTGGTGGGTCTCGCAGACAGTGGCGTGGATTTGTGGACGGCTCACTGCACGCGGGACACAGATGAGAGCGTGTTTAGAGGGTGAAGGATTCGGGGTTAGGCTGTCTAATCCCTCATGGGGTGAGGTCCCTCGAGGTCAGGACACTACCCCATCCCTGCCCTGTGAGGCTTACCCTTGGGGCCGATACTGGAGGAGGGCCTTGGAGGCCACCACACCGAGCTGGATCATGGAGGCGGTCTTTTTCCCAGAGGGCTTCCTGGTGGAGGTGTTTGTGGCTGGAGGGACAAATGGCCAGAGGAGGGCAGCTCGTAGGCTGGGGCAGGCGCACGTTCCCTCCTGGGCACGGCCTGGGCCCTTGGCGAGCCACCCTGACCCAGCACCCGCTGCCTCATCTCAGGCGCTGCTCCGGCTGGCACTGGCCTCAGACCACATACAGCCCACTCACGGGCAGAAGAGGCCAAGAGTCAGGAGGCAGGGGTGTCGGCGTCCCACCTGGCGGAGTGTGAGGGCAGCCGGCGCTGGTCCGGGCTGTCTGTCCAGTGGTCGCTTGTCAATCTGGTCCACTTGTGGTTGGCTGTGCTCATCTGGTTGCGGGTGGCTCCCGCGGTGATTGCTGTCTTCGAAGCTGGGGCAGGAAGCTGTGGGGAAGCCCTTCTGCCTGGGGCCGGGCATGCAGCGCACAGGGTCCCCGGGGCCCCGGCTGGACTCGCCCCAGGGGAGGGGACCATCTCGCAAAGGGCGCTGGCGGCCCCAGGTGCGGACACAGCTCAGGACTCAGACTGGTACCGGCTGGGAGCCTGCAGTTAAGTCCCAAATGTTAGTTCCCACTGGGGACATCCTCTGAGGCCAAGGTTGATGGACCTAACCAAGGCCCGCGGGGGCTGAGCTCTGGGGCTGTGGGTGCCTCACTTGGCCCCTCATCGGCCAGTGTCCCTGGACCTGACCGCTCAGCAGTCTGTCCTCCTGGGGAGCGTCTGCTGTATGACAAGTTGACACTCGGGGCTGTTAGCCAAGGTGACTGCCAGCCCGTCTCAGGCCTCAAGCTGAGAGGCCATGGCGGAAAGTAGGCACCGTCCCTTGGGTGACCTGCGTGGGCCCCAGGGAGCCCCCGGGGTCCTGCCGTGAGCCTTCCCCTGTCCAGCCCCCACTGCTCCACCTGACACCACAGGCCACGCCTCAGGCCACCCTCTGACGTGGCCCAGGACATGCCTTCCTAAAGGCAAAGCTGTGTGGTTTTGATGTGCTCAGGCCAGCACCTGGGGACAGAGTCCAAGTGGGATGGGGTCCTGGGGGATGTTGGAGCTGGACTGTGAGCCACCTTTGGGTCCCACACCGCCTCTTTCTGGCCTTATTCTGGGGCCTGGATGATGCCACGGACTGGAAATGACTGACAAAAGCCAATGGGACCCACAGCCCAGACTCAGTGGCCATGGAGGCTGCCCTGAGCCCAAGGGGGCAGGTCTGGGAAGGCCAGCCGAGTCCAGGAGTGGCCTTTGGTCTGCCCAGGGTGGTGTCCAGAAAGCGCCCACTGTGTATGTGGCCCAGCTAGGGGGATAGAAGGGTAGCAGGTGCGTGAATGGCCCAGGTCTTACAGGCAAATCCCCAAGTGGGGATGTGGGGATGAAGTGGGAGCAAGGGAGAGGCTCCCCAAGCAGAAGGCCTCACTGGCGTAAAGCCCCCCAGTGAGTGCCCAGCCTGGCCAGAGGCTGCAGAGGGAGGTGGTCATCGTCAGCTGTGCAACGCAGAGAAGCAGGAGGCGGGGCAGCAAGGACGGTGCTGATGTTGTCGAGGTCACCAGCAAGGTGGTTGGACCTGGAGGCCAGTGGGAGGGCTGTGGAGGCAGCATGGACAGAAAGCTGTTCTAGAGGACACGCAGAGAGCTTCAGGCTGCCTGGCCCAGGGAGGGCTGTGCCTGGGGGTGGAGAACAGACTGAGCCCCCGGGTGGGTTTTAAGCCTCCAGAAAGATGAGTCCCTCCCATGTCCACCTTGCCCCCTTCGTAGGGCCCAGCACCCCACTGCCCACACTCAGCTATGGGGGATCAGAGCAGATGGGAATTCCTGGCAGGGACGCAGCCCTCTACTCACCATGGAACCCCTGGGAGCCCCCCTCACAAGCAGTGAGGGCTAGGAGGGGCAGGGTCTGGAGCCAGGGGCTTCCCAGAGCAGGCCCAGCCAGGCCGCGGCCCGAGAAATGAGGACGTGTGTGCTCGGTGAAGAAGCGCAGGATCCTGGAGGCCCCCAGGGGGAGCTACGGGTGGGGACAGTCCCTGCAAGCAGTGTGTAAGCTGGCCTGTCGTGGTCACGCCCTGGGGACCGTGTGGGCCTAGGGTGCCCGAGGGAGGGTGGTGTGAGAGCAGTAAGCCCACACAGGTGTGCACCGCTGTTCTTGGCCCCCGTCCTGACCCAGATCTAGCTGCCACCTGAGCAGGAAGGGAGCTGGGATGTGAGATTAAGCCTCCCAGAACTCGGGCACTGGGAGACCAAGCAAGGAAGGCCCCCTCCAGTCCCGTTGTCCTGTGTCCTGCCCCCTCTCCCCCCACCTCCCGTCTCGTCCTGGAACCCACCTTATCCGGGGCAGATCGATCTGGGAGGGGCTGGGACAAGGGTCCCGCTAATCTCTCATCTCAGGGGAAGGCCTGCCAGGTCTGCAGCAGGTGGGGTGGGGGGTGGGGTTGGATTTCCAGTTGGCTCCGTCCCAGGCGCCGACACCTGCCCTGGGTGCGGCGGACTCATTCTGCGGCGGTCACAGATAGCACCTTCGGCGCTCACCGGCTGTGCGGGGGACAAGGGCTGGCTCCAGGCTCCAGCCGCGCAGGGAGGCAGGCACGAAGGGGCAGGCCCCAAGGGCGGGGTGGGTGGAAATGAGAAGCCTGTCCCCCTTCCCATCAGCTTCTCTCAGAGGCTCAAACTGCCCTTGGCTCGTGCGGGGCTGCCATGCACCTCCCTGCCCCCGGAGTGCCGAAATCCCGTGCCCCAAGTGGACGGCAGGGCGGGCAGGCTCCTGGGAGGGGCGAGGGGCAAGGATGGAGCAGACTTGGGGGCCGAGGGGGTCCCCTGCCTCCGAGAACACGAACTGCCCCTGCACCCGCCTGGCCTCAGATGACCCCTCCGGGGTCAAATGAAGTAACCAGAGCAGAAAAGATGGAAGGAGGCCAAGGGTGGCTGGCCCAGCTACAGCACGCCCACCGGACTGACACAGGCTTGGCCCCTGCCCACAGCCCAGGCCCAGCCCAGCTCCCCAGTCTGGCTCCCGGGACTCCCCGCCCGGCCCTGTGGGCAGTGGGCATGGGCACCCTCCTCCAGCCTCTGTTTCCCACCCTGGGAGATGGGCTGGCCTGTCCCAGGGTCCCTTGTCTTCGCTGGATCTCTGGGAACATGTCAGAGTGCCCACACCTTTGTAGGACCCGGAGCTGGCTTTGGCCAAACCCTCCGCTGGGCTCTGGCTTTTCCAGTAAACTGGGTCACCGCACAGCCTCCAGATCGCTCTGCGCTGTCAGCCTCTTCCCCGGCTGCAACCACAAACATTCACTGAGCCCTGAGCCTGAGGGGGGCCGCGCCTGAGGCCTGCGCTTGTCCAGGGGCCCCATGTCCACACACACGTGCACACGTGTGTGCTTCACGTCTGTGTGTATGGGCACGGTGTGCATGGTGGGTCAGTCTGATCAGGCCCTGGCCCCCCGGCGTTTTCCTCAGGGGTCAGGTCAGCGGGGTGGGGAGCCCAACGTGCAAGGCTGGCCAGGAAGCCGCGCCCGAGCTCCCAGCCAAGCCCCCTACACACTGTTGCTCATCTCTGGACGTCTGCCTGCCAAGGCCCCTGTTCCCCCTTCAAAGTCTGGGGCCTCACAGACATAGTCCGTAACTAGAGTGGGCTATGGGAATGGCAGCTGCACCCCGAGGCAGATCCAGAGGCCCCAGTGGACCCTCGAGGCCCTGGCACCGAGAGCCCCCCATCTGGTGGACCACAGTCCCAGCCCCTCAGGGACCCCGCACACCCAGCCCAGCCTCCAAAGAGGTGGTGCAGGATGGGCAAACAGAGTGGGGACCACTCCTGGTAGCCCTGACCCCAAACGCCCCAGCCAGCCATCACTGCCTGCCCCGCCCCGTCCCCCTCCACCAACTGAGTCCTGTGTGCCCCGCTCGGACCCTAGCTCCCAAGTGACCTGAAGCCCTGGGTTGGGGGAGGTCTGCAAAGCCCAGAGCCCCCCCCCAGGGACCTCCCAGGGTTGCTCCATCCAGTGTGACCTGGGCGCCCCAGGTCGGCCTCAGAAGTTTCTGGCAGACGCCCTTGGTCCCACACCCACCCTCTAGAGCTCCCTAGGGCCTCCCCCCATCAGCCCCTCACTTCTCTCCCCCAGGGCCCCAGGCTGGTGCTCTGAGGGAGAAGGGCTGAGAGGGAGCCCCCTGTGTCTCAAGCCAGCTGCCTGCACACACACCTCCCCACTGCCTCTGCCCCACCACCCACCCCTGCGGCACCCACCCCTCGCCCTCCGGCCCGGGCCCCTGCCTGGCTCCAGCCGGGTGCGGATGTCTTGACTTCTGAGTGCGGGCGGTCGGGGGCTTTGTGCAGAGAGGGGGCCTTCCCGCAGTCAGGTGTCTCTCCTTCATGGGGGGTGTCTCAGAGCTCCACTGGGCAGGTGGACACAGAGAGGGGAAGGCCCTTGGGTCTCCGCTCTGGAATGGTCCCCATCTCCCCACCCAAGCCAACTCTCCCCTCCCCCCATCCCGCTGCTCCTGCGCCCCCCTGGCGCGGAGCCCAGCAGCCCACGGAGCTCATTAGTGCGGCGGCAGCCCTGCCGAGCTCGCTTTAATTGGGGCCGGCAGGACGTGAGAACCTGGGGACCCTGTGCCCGGGCCACGGGGGGAGGGGGCACCTCCCTGAGCCGCCCGCAGCGGGCCCAGATTATCTCGGCTCAATGGGCCCAGCGAGTGGTAATTAAAGCTGCCCGCCTGGGCTGTGGCGACAGAGGGAGGTTCTGGTGCCCGCCCTGGCTGGACCTGCAGTGTGCGCCCTGCGCCCAGGAGTCCTGGGAGGCCACCTGTGGTCACCCGGCCAGCTTGCCATCCGCCCTGCCGCAGCGCCCAGGGCCCAGGCCGAGTGCCGGGGCCCACCTCAGCCTCTCCTTCTGAGAGGGGGCAAGGGTGTGCGGGCCATTCCAGGACCCTCGGGACCCCGCAGGCCTGCTGCCGCCTCAGGCCCCCCAGGAGCTGCCTACAGCCCTGCCTCGGTGCTGGACACTGGACCCCAACAGAGGGGCAGCCCCCACGGGGCTCCGGGAGGCTTGGGATGAGCCCACGCATGTACATGGGTGGTCCCCATGGGCACGCCCACAGGGCCCAGTGGCTGCAGGGCACTCGCGGCCCTTTGTAGCTCCTGACTTCACCTGAGTTCCCAGACCTTCACCTGGGAGCCCTGCAGCCTGGAGGGCTGGGACAGAGGGGCCAGACTGGCCCAGGGAGGGTGCAGGTGACAATGTGGGGGCACAGCCTCCCCTTGGCTTGACGCCCTTCTTGGGGTTGCTTCCAGAAGAGCAGTTCCAGAAGCTCCAAAGGTCCTCAGGGCAGGGGGTCCTGGTATGGGCTGGCCAAGGGGGTTCGGTGGCCAGGCTGAGTGAGAAGCTGGGGCCCAACCAGGGCAAACACACAGTGGAGGATGGTGCAGGAGGCCTTGAGGCCTGGCTTCTGGCATCTGTGGCCAGTGGGACGTGGAGGGAATGGGGGTCCTCTGCGGCTGATAGGCCGGTGGTGGGGCCCTCCGCCGGTCACCCCCATGCAACCCTGTCATTAGTTGATCGGGTTTCCCGATGCAAACCCCAGGCTCCGTGTGGTTTCTCCAGAGTCATAGGATCTGGCCTGGCCGGTCCTTGTCCCGGCCAGGCGGGTGGGGGCCCCTGGGCAGGGGAGGGTTCTGGACCTGCCCCTCTCCTGCCTTTCCAGAGGCAAAGGGGTGAGAGGCAGTCACGACCTCCCAAAGCCAGCAAAGGCAGGACTCCTGGACTCGTGATCCCAGTGGGGCCCAGGACCCAGGGAGCCTCTGTTCTGGGCCCCCAACAGCCAGGGGCTCTCCCTTAAGGCCCAGAGGCCCCACGCTTGTCTGCAGTTGGTCCCGAGCCATCTGGGCCCCGGGGTGGGGGCGGGGGGGCATGAGGAGACTCAGGCAGCAGAGCTGCGGGCCCATGGGCAAGGCAGCTCCGTTTCCTTTTAGGCAGGATCCCACGAGCAAATGGGGCAGCCCTGGGGGCCTTTACAGGCCCTGAGTGTCCCTCCTCGGGGCAGGGGGCAGGGGCAGCTCCCAGGGCCCCCCCCCCCCCCGAGTGCACTCGCACACACTAGCACCTGAGGTATCCTGCAGACCTGCCCGGCCCCACGCTCCCCCATGACACCCGCCCATGTGGGAACCAGGTCTGTGCAGGAGGGGGCTGTCAATGTTTTACCACCAGACTTGAGAGGCCATCGTGACTCCGGGGTGGTAGCAAGAGAGGGGCCCACAGGCCTTCTGGGTCTGGTTTGGCCACATTTTTTCTCTCGGGAGACAGGCCGGTTGCCTCCTCGGGAGAAGATATTTACTCTTCCCAGGGTGGGGGCCCGGCTGCGGTGCCTGTGCGTGTCTGTGCGAGCATGCGCCTATACACACATGTGGGTCCCGGCGGCAGGTGGGTGTGAGCCGGGCCCCGTCCAGGCCCTGGGCACGCTGGGCAGAGGCCCCAGGGCCAGCGGCAGCCCCAGACAGGCAGGTGGCTAGGTGAAGTGAGAAGGGGGCCCTGGGTGTAGGGGTTGACCCCGACTGCTAACTGCTTCTCCACCCTGTCCCTCAGTGTCCCCATTCAGTCTGGGTCAGGTGCCTGGGACAGGGTGTGGCAGGCAGACTGCACTCAGCAACCGTCCGGTCCCTGAGTCCAGGTGGGGACAGGGGCTTCTCCCATCGGTAGCCTCCTCTCCGGTCCCAGGGCTCAAGGATTATTTTGAGAGAAAAGGGTGAGCCTCTAGCTGGGCGCTGGGGGACGGATGCTACCTCCAGGTGATCTTTGAGCCAGGGGTTCCCGGAGAAGAAGAAAGTTTTGGAGACCCAAAGGCCTGGAGCTCAGTTTGGGAAAATCCAGGCAGGCTGCTGGGAGGAAGAGATGCTTGGATCGGCGAGGTTAGAAGCTAGGGTGGGAGGTGGGCGTGGGAACAGCGCTGCGGTCCTTCTAGGGGGCGCTGCGTGGCGCCTGAGGGACCCTGCGCCAGGCCAGCCGAGTCCAGCGGGCAGCACCCCCGCTGCCCACGCGGAGGGCACTTCGGACCAAAAGGGGCTGCGGCTCTCCCCAGGTCACCCCCTGGAAGCCGTGGGAGGTGCGGGGGGCAAGGGCTTCCCGGCGGCGGGGCCTGCCCCGGCTCTGGGGGCGGGAGGCTCCTCCGCAGGCTGGGCGTCCAGACCCAGCGAATCAAGCCCCCCCCCCCCCGCCCTCCTCGGTGCCGGCCGCCCCTGGGCTCCACACCCGGCTAAAGCCCTGACCCGAGGCCTGACGCCCGGGGCGGGGAATCTGGCCCGCGGGCGGCTGGCCGGGCCCTCCCCTCCCCCTGCCCCCCGCCCGCGGTCCGGCCTGTGCGGGGCGGGGCCGGCGGAAGGGGCGCCCCGGGCGCCGCTCAAAGGGCCGCTAATGTGCGCTAATCCCGGCCTTTCAGGCGGCCGGCCGGGCTGTTGGCCCAACAACCCGCGTCTGAAAGGGGAGCGCGGGGCGCGGGGGGCCGCTGCCCCCATCCGCCACGCCCCCGACCCCGGCGGCCCCCCGCCCCCGGGACCCCGAGCCCGCAGGACCGGGCGCGGGTGCGCGGACGCCGGCCGTCCCAGCCGGGGAGACTGAGGCCCGGGGCGCAGCCGCCGGGTGGGGCTGGGGTCCAGCCACCCCGTTGGGAGTCGGGGGCCGGCAGGGCAAGGGAGGGCCGGCCCAGTCGCTCCCTCCGGCTGCGCGGCGGTTCCCAGGCCTGGGAGGGGCGCGCGGGGCCCTCACGTCGCAGACGGGCCGGGCCCCTCCGGAGCGTGACCCCGGCTTTCAGCGCCGCCTCTGGCCCGGCCCCAGCGCCTCGTTAGGGATTTAATTAAGGAGCCGCCGGGGATTTGCATAATCTCCGAGCCGGGCTGGGAAGCCCCGGGACCGGGAGGCTGGGCGGGGGAGGAGCCGGTTGAGCAACTATTTGGGCTGGGGTCTCCCGGTCCAGGGGACAGAGGGTCCCTGAAGAGGCGAGGGGGCAGGCTGGAGGCAGGAAGGACCCTTTTGTGTCCAAACCGGCCCTGGAATTCCCCGTCCGACTCAGAGGGTCCCTCCCCCACCCCAGCTGACTGAGCTGTAGACTCAGCTGGGCCTGGGGCCCCAGGAGTCGGGAGGGGCTCCCCAGGAGGGCCCCCCCAGGGCGCACCACCCCCCTCAGGCAAACAGCGAATGCAAACATACCAGCCCCAGCCCAGCCCAGGGGAGCAACAGGCCCTGCCCCCGCCGTCAGGTTCTCGAAAGTCTGTCCTCCATCCCGGATGGCAGCTGGGGTCAGGCCAGAGGGGTTCCCAGCCTGAGCTGAGCCGAGTGATGGCGGAGGCTGCCCACCCCTCCACCCCCACCCCAGGGCAGCGCACCTCCTCCGAAGTCAGTCCTGGCCACAAGAGGGCAGGGACCAAGCTCCCCACCCTGGTTCTGGAGGTGGTCGGCCTGAGAGGAGGTTACAGAGGGCCCGGGAGGCCTGCTTTTCCTTGGGCCATTGTCCTCCACGAGGCCGACACTGCCGGGGTGAGTGGGCGGGAGTCTTGCTTCCTCCCCTTCTGTCTCTGTCTCTACTGGCAGTACCTATGGGGAGACTGAGGCATGGTCACAGGCCTTGCCCTTTGTGGCCGGTCAAGGACAGTGCCCACTGGCATCTCTGACAGGGCAAGGCCATGACAGTGTGGCCTTGGGAAGGTGGCCAGAGCTGAGCCAGGAGGCCCTTTTGGCCAGCGCCACAACACCAGCAGCCCCCCTCCCAGTGCCTGGACCCCGTCTGCCCTGCGGGCATTCCCACAGCCTTCAAAGGGCACCGTGGGGGCCCGAACAGGGCAGGGCCAAGGCAGGGCCTTTCATCTCCTGGGTGGCGGGTTGGGAGCAGGATGATCCCAGGGGGCACAGCCGCCTCCCAGGCACCCTGGCCCATGCCGGGGTCTGCCCAGCGCCGCAAGGAGGAACCCCAGGGCAGGCTGAGGGGATAGGAGGCTGAGTCCAAGGGCCTGGGATTTCAGCCCTCCCCCAGGATTGACCCCGCCAGGCCTGTGCTGCCCCACCCCTGCCCTCCCTCTTGTATCCAGGTGACACTCTGCTTCTGCATTGGCTCTGTGGCTTCTGGGTCAAGGCTCAGGTGCCTGCTCTGCCCATGAGGCCAGAACCCTTGGTGCCCTGTGCCCTGGCCCCCCGTTTCCTGCCCACCCCCCCGTGGCTCCATCCGCTCCAGCCACTGGGCCCCCAGACACCCCATACTTCAGGGCCATTCAGGCCTGGCTCCTTCTTGTCCTTCAGGTCTCAACCCAAGAGTGCCCTCCTCCCGGTGCCCTCCCTGCCTGATGCCTCCGAAATCCCCTTGCTACCTGGACCCCAGTATTGGGTCTGTTCCAAGCACTACGATCTGTGTCCAGGCGGGAGGCTAGCCCCGCCCCCAGACGGTCTTGTTCGCAGGACCTCCCACCCAGGTTAGAGGGCAGATGTGAGTTATTGGTGCCCCAAGGGGTTGGCATCAGTCATTTGTGACCGCTGGGGATCCCTTTCAACAGCTGGAGAGCCTGCGTGTCTGAATCCACACGGGGAGTAAGGAGTGTGGGCACCTGGCTGAAGAAGAAGAACCCTCCAGCCTGATGGGGACATGGGGGCAGATGGGCTCTGGGCCCAGAGGGGATCATCACCCTGACCGCCAGTCCCCAGCTTCAGCTGAGGCTTCTGGAAAGTCCAGAGGGCATAGTCCAAGGCCAACGGCGCCTGCAAAAGAGAAGCCAGATGACCGTCTGCCCCAAGCAAGCCCTTGCTTGCCTGATTTGCTGCCTGAGGTCTTACTACGAGCGCCTACCCTGCTGGGGGGGTCAGGTGCGGGAGAAACCGCACGGCCCCGTCCTCTGGCAGCCGTGCAGAGAGGAGGGAGGGTGGGCCTCGGGCTGCAGCCCCCACTGTGGTTCACGGGGCTAGGGTGCTCTGGGGAGGCTCTAGGGGAGGCTGTGGGCGCAGAGGTGTTGGGCAGAGGACCTTGCTCCAGGGGAGCCCCTGCAGGGGCAAGGCTCAGGGCTAGGGCTGGGGGCCACCGGGGTCTTCCTTTGGGGTCGATATGTGGCGAGAACCCGCACTCGCAGCCCCCAGAATTTCCACCCTCTCACCATGCCGGGGCCTGGGGGACACTAGAGCCTACTCCTGGCCGTGGGAGGAATAGAGATAGGCTCCCATTCATTTCCACTTTAATTGTCTAAAAATTATCCTAAGCAACTCTTAAAGACCCCTCCCCCGCCCTCCACGCCAGCCTCCTGTGACTCTGAGGCTGGGATAGCCAGAGGCACTGGAAGCCTTGGCGGGGCGCTGCTCCTGAGGGCTGGCCTGGGGCTCTGGCCCCACAGCAGAGAGCGCCCTGACCCCACTAGGGGCCAGTACAGGGCCTGGGTCTTCACATCCACTCCTTCTCTGCTCCCAGACTGTCCGTCGCCCAGCCAGACACGGAAGGGGAGATGCAGCTCTTGGGAATGGAGGTGGCTCAGCCAAGAGCCCCGCTCGGGGGGTGGACACAGGCTGGCTTGGGGGGTCTGTAGGGGCCCAGGCCATGTGTGGGGCACCAGGGTGGAGCCACCCAGAGAGACTGCAGTGCCCGCCGGCCAGTCGGACGGATGGCTGGAGCCCGTCCCTCCTGACGGGGCCTTTTTCTGAGGCCCTGGGGTGCGGCTGGAGCCCCCCTGCCTGCCCAGTGCCCAGCCCTGCTGTTGGCGCCTCCAGCCGGGCGGCCACAACCCTGATGTTGCTTTAATAAAACAAAGTTTTTCTTTCGTGCGCAGCCTCCAGTGGTGAAAGGGCCGATTTACGGACGCGCCCGCGCCCCCCCTGCCCCGCCCGCGCTGCGGTGGCGCTGGCCTCGGCCGGGTAATTTATAGCTTCAACTTAGCACACTCGCGCTGGGCCAGGCCGGCGGCATGACTGGGGCCATTTATCCCGGGCCCCCCTGGCTGGCCGCGGAGGATGGCCTTTCTCCGGCGCTCACAGGCGCCATTCACAGCCCAGCCGCCACGCTCCCGCCCCGGCCACGTTCCTTATTAAGACTTTTGGAAACCCTCTGGCACCCCGTGGGTGAAAACAAGCCGGGCTGTTTGTGCCGTGGCCGCCCGCGGCCACCGCCCCCACCTCGGCCGGCCGGGTCCGCAGGTGAGCCGGCCGGGGCGGCCCCTGCTGGGGCTGTTCCATTTCTTCCTTTCTGTTCCCTTCCCGGGAGCACAGTTTGCTCAGAGGAGACAGGACGCAGGCAAGTCACAGTAACACCATCTGATTTGGAGGCTCCCGGGTTGAGGACTGCTTGCCCAAGGCCAGGACTTTATTCAGGGGACGCTCATTGAGTGGCCTTACCAGGACCCCCACCCTGAGAAGGAAGATACCTGTAAGAGGGCGTGGGGACCTCGAGCCCATCGGAAGCTCAGTGTCCCGAGGGCGGGCGCGTGGTGTGGACCGAACTCGGGGTTCCCGGGGAGGACCTGCACTCTGACCTCTCTGGGGGATGGCGGGGGGCTGCTGCCGCCACGCACGGACACACACTGCATGCCTCAGCATCAGCACCTGCCGCGCACACCCACCCAGCTCTGGACTGGTACACACACAGAGGGAACGCCCATGAACATACGAATGTGTGTCTGTACTTGGATGCAGCCAATGGGCATCTTGACTGGGTGGCCTGAACCTGACGGGGTCACGCCTTGTTCCTGACCCCCATTCACTGCCCAGCTCAAGCACTGGCAGCTCTGCACCTGACCAGCTCTCAGGCCCGATACCTGAGTCCTCTTTGAGTCTGTCCACCTTCCAACCACCGGGACACCCCCCTGGACCTTGGCCTCACCACTGGCTGGCCTCACCCACACTCCGTGGGCCATCCCAGGTGCCCCTCGCTGGTCTCCCTGCGTCCACCTGGCCCCACAGCGTGTTCAGCGGAGGGGTCCTGGAGAGACATGGGTGGTGGGCTGTGTCAGAACTGAGGTCCAGGAGGAGAGGTGACCCTGCAGAGAGGCCTGGCCTCTGCCCCAGCCCCCGGCTGTGCACCCCATCCTGAGCCCAGCGGGAGAAGCTGGCTCTATGGCAGCAACTGAAACCATGTCCTTCTCCGTGTGCTGGGGTCTGTGACCTCAGCCCCTTGTCTCTGCCCCAACCTGGAGCGTGGCGCTGGTGCAGATGGAATGCACAGGCTCAGGCCACAAAGCAGGCCCTCCTCCACAGAGAGCTGGCACCTGTGGGGAGGGCCCTGTCTGGCGCTCCCAGGGATGCCTCCTCCCACTGCTGCCCCCAGGAACAACCCTGGCGGGGTGCCTGGCTGGCTCAGTCGGTTAAGCGTCTGCCTTCGGCTCAGGTCATGATCCCGGGGTCCTGGGATCGAGCCCCACATCAGGCTCCCTGCTCGGCGGGGAGTCTGCATCTCCCTCTCCCTCTCCCCCTGCTTGTGTTCCCTCTCTTCACTGTGTCTCTCTCTGTCAAATAAATAAATAAAATCTTTTAAAAAAAAAGAACAGCCCTCGCCTGCCGGGCTCCTGGGGGGCTGCTCACTGCCGGCCCCCACCCTCGGCGGTCTCTGTGGATTGTCCTATGTGGCTGAAAACTTCCATCTGTGGCTCCACTTCTGCTCTAGGTCCCTGGACACCTGGACCTCCAGGAAAGTGAGGCTCAGGGCACCCAGGGGCTCGCCAAGGTCACATGGCAAGTCCAAGGCCACAGCTGATGACAGGCCCAGGCCCAATTCTGCACCTCGAGGCAGGGGTGGGAGGTGGTTTGTGGGGTATGGGGTGGGCGAGGGATAGAAGGGCTGGTGGTGCCTCTGAGAACCCCAGGGGCTGGGAGCAGGAGGGACTGAAAGTGAGGGCAGGGCCGTGGGCAAGGTGCTGGGGGCACCTTCCACGGGGGGCCTGAACGAGGAAGGGAGCAGGTGGCCGTCACCTCCAGCGTTTCTGCTGCACTCTGCGGCCCACTAGGGGCTCCACACTCCCCCTCTGTGTGAGGAAGAGCTCTGAGAAGGAATGGGGGGGTGGCAGAGCCCCCAGGTTCCCATGCTGCAGGTGACTCCCCCCGGGGTTTCAGCTCCGAGTCTGAGGTCAGGACGCAGGAAGCTTGCAAGTGCAGAGGGGAAGGGATGAGGGACCCGTGTTCCCGGCTTGCGTCCCGCTGCTGCACGGGGCCTCAGCCTCGCCCAGCGCCTCTGGCAGGGGCCTGGGGCACACAGGTTGCCTGGGTGGGGGCATTGGGGACTCCGGCCCCTGGCCCTGTGTCTTCGGAGACGAGGTTTTCTGTTCGTTCCCCATCTTAAAGGGTCAGTGATGGGGGCCTGGCTGGGGGTGGGCGGCCCCAGGGCAAGGGCCCGACAGGGTTAACGAGCTGCCTCCACTCCCGCCGTTATAGTCGGGTCATTAAAACCCCATCTCCTGCCGTTGTCCCAGCCCTCCCGGGGCCTCCCGGGCCTTTGTCTCACTTTCTAAGGCTCTGACAGGATCGGCCGGGTGGGGGCCCAGGAAGAGAAGGGGGCCTGCAGCATACAAAGCCCCCGGCCCCCAGCCCTGGCGCCTCCTCTGCCAGGGTGCCAGCCCGGAGCCACTCCCAGGATGCGCTCCTCCGGGGGCTGGCACGGGCCAGGCTGGGCAGGCATCCCCCAAGCCCGGCCTGGGATGGATCCGCCCCAGCCGCACCCCACGGCCACCCCTGCGCTGTTCCCAGGCCCTGTGGCAAGGAGCCCCCAGCCCTCCTCA
>NC_058404.1:202836773-202840118 GCF_002201575.2 Neomonachus schauinslandi
TCCGGGCCGCAGGCGGGCGAGCGCCCAGCGACAAAGCCCGCCTGTGATTGAGTCATCTGTCCGATGGCACCACGCTGCCCCCCCCCCCAGCCAACTGAGGGCCACTCCTGCCCCCTTCGTGGCCACTGCAGCCCAGCCAGCCTCCTGTCCTGGGGCCAGGCTCGCGGTCCCCCTCCCCCACCATGGCCAGGGGTGTCTGCCTCCACCCTCCTTACCCTTCTGTGCAGCCTCTAGTTCTGCCACGGACCTGCAGGCAACCACAGCAAGGCCCCTTTGCCTCAGTGTACCTATCTGTTCTCCAGGCTGGCTGAGCATCTGAAGGCCCTGGTGCCCGGGCTGCTGACCCCGCATGCCCCAGGGGCCTGACTCTCTTCCCAGCCGCCCACCCTGATGTCCCGTGGCTTTTCCCACCCTGAGCTCCCATCTGAGCCAGAGGTGCTGCCATGGGGCCCCAGGGCATGGCCGGAGGGTGGGAAGGTGGGCCGCCTTGCTTAAGGAAAGGAAGTAGGGAGGTCCTCATGCCGCAGCTGCCTTTCCTGCTGTCCCCAGTGTCCCCCCACAGGCCCTCCAGGGCCTCTCTCCTCCTTGGGGGCCTCCGGGTGGGCTGGTTTTTCCCTGTCCCACCTCCATGAGAAAGCGTGTCAGCCCCCTCACTGACCCCTCACCTAGGGACCTGCACAGACAAGTCAAGTGGGGAAGGCCCTGGGGGCAGGGGCAGCTCTGGGACCCCTCAGTCACCTCCCCACTAACGTGGGTGGAGAAGGCTGGGGCCCCAGGGAGGGGCACCGGGTGTGTGCCAGTGGTGGAGGCCTCCGGGGCCAGGCCTGCCCCGGATGGGTGGGATCACTGCCCAGGCCGAGCCAGGCTGCAGATGGGGTTTCAGGATGGGGCGGGGACTTCCTGGGATTTGCTGTTAATCAGGTCCTGGGGCGGGCAAGTTTATCTGTGTCTCAGTGGCACACTGTCTCTGCTGCATGGGCAAGGGCGCGTGGTGGCATTCTGGCTGGGGTGGGGGCCCCAGGGTCAAGCGCAGCTGTGGCATGGGGGTGGGCACCAGAGCCTTGATGTGGCCTACCCTTCTTTCTCAGGCCCTGCTCTCCCCAGGGGTGAAAAGGCTGGTGCGCTCCATAGCCAGGAGGGTGGTGGTCAGGTGCCTGGGAGCCCACCCAGGGTCCCAGGGCCCCCTTCTCCCCAGGAAACGGCTCTGTGGCCTGGGGGACCTCGTGGGCACGAATGAGATGCCCAGAGAGCATGCGAGTGAGGGAGAGGCCTTCCTGTCCCCTTCCCCATGCTCATGAAGGGGTGGGGTTCAGCTGGACCCCTGGGATTTGCCAGGACCTCATTTCCTACCTCAGGGGCTCCTGGCTCACTCTGCTCTCCTGGGGACCTTGGCCAAGTCTCAGTACGGGCAGAGGATGGTGCTCTGGATTCATCCTTGGTTTAAACCCCAATTTTTTCAGCTCCGTCTCAGCTGGGCCCGGGACCTGGGGTTACAAGCAGTAACTCCGCCAGGTATCCATTACGCAGCCACCAGGGTGCTCCCATGGTCATGCGAATTTGCAGCTCCAGCCCAGATGCAGCATAGGGAGGACCCAGGTGTCCCACCCTCCACCTGACGCAGCTCTGAGTGTGGCTCTCAGGGGCCAGGGCCACTGACCCCCATGGACTGAGAGCCAGTGGGGGCCTGGTCTCTGTGTTCTCAGGTGTGAAAGGAGTCAAGACCCTGGGTCAGGTACCATGTCTGCCCAGGGGATGTGGCACTGAGACAGAGACCCCCTCACCCACCCTGTTGGCAGTGAGAGGGCCTGGCTTGTCTTCTGAGCCTGAGGGCCACCTCCCACTGCCCGCAGACCCCCGGTTGAGGGGGGGCACAGGGCTGGCCCAGGGGATGGCATTTCCTGGTCCTCACAGCTTCCCTGAGCTGGTTCCACTGGCCTGGTGCCAGAGCCTGGGAGGAACCAGGGCAGCAGGGACTGACACCTACGGGGAGGGAGCTTTCCTGAACCAGCAACCTTGAGGTCCATGTTGGGTTGGCACCTTCAACGAGAATCTCTCCTTCACGGCCAGGCATGAAAAGCAGCTGTGGGGGGTGGGCTCTAGTCGGGGCCAGAGTCCGGCTGGGCAGCCATGGCCAAGCCAGGTGAGGATGTCAGCCCTGGCCTGCCATCTGCTGGGGCAGGTAGAACAGGATGCCTGCTCAGGCCTGTCCATGCTCCCAGAACCCTAGGCTGCAGCTCTGGAGGGGTGAGGGGTGGGGTGTCTCTGCCACTTCTCCCCCCCTCCAGCTCCAGACTTTGGTGCAGCCCCTACCCCTCCAGGTGGAGGCAGACCCAGGCGACAGGAGTGCTGGATGCAGAGGCAGACCCTTTCCTCACCCCAAGACCCAGCTGTCCCAAGGCAGCCCTTGGCTTCTTCCTTGGGGTCCCAGACTCCTGGTATACAGCAGGCACTTATCAGGTCTGTTGTGGGACTGTCTCTGGTACCATTTCCCCTCCTGCCTTCAGCCCTACTCTTGGCCTCCTGCCCCACCTCCCTCAGGACCTGCCACTTGCCGCCTGCCCTGCTAAAAAGCTTCCATACCCCCCACCTCCCGACACACCACACCCCCTTACCTCAGATTGGGTGCCCACCCCACTCAGCTGACAGTCCCCTCGCTGTCGGCATGGAAGCTCCTGAGAGCACAGCCTTGCACCCGCAGTGTTGGGGGCCACGTGCCTGGTCAGTCAATGTTTGTTGGATGCATGGATGGATCAGAGACTGGTCCGGTGGCGGGCGGGAGAGGCAGAGTGATGGAATGGTGCCAGAGAAGTGCACACAGCTGTCTGGTGAGCCAGTCGGGCCACGGGCGGTATGTGGCCTGCAGGGTGAAAAGATGGGGAAGGCTGCTGGTCATACGGGGCTCTGATACGTGGAAGAGGGGTGGGTGGTGAGGGTGTGGAGGGGGTATATGGAGAGTGGAGGGGTGGTGGAGGGGTGAGTATATGGAGGGTGGAGGGGTGAGTATATGGAGGGCGGAGGGGTGGTGGAGGGGTGAGTATATGGAGGGTGGGTGGGAGGGTGGAGGGGTGGCAGAGGGGTATGTGCAGGGTGGAGGGTGGAGGAGTGGTGGAGGGGTGAGTATGTGCAGGGGGAGGGCTGGTGCAGGGGAGAGTATGTGTAGGGTAGAGGGTGGGGGGTGGTGCAGGGGAGGATGTGCAGGGTAGAGGGTGGGGGTGGTGCAGGGGTATGTGCAGGGTAGTGGGTGGGGGGTGGTGCAGGGGTGAGTATGTGCGGGGGGGGAGGGGGGTGGTGCAGGGGTATGTGTAGGGTGGAGGCGGGAAGAGTGGATGGGTGAGTATGTGCAGG
>NC_058404.1:202840218-202850082 GCF_002201575.2 Neomonachus schauinslandi
TTGGGGGGTGGTGCAGGGGTGAGTATGTGCGGGGTGGGGAGGGCTGCATTGGGCAGTGTGTGCAGGACAGGGAATGGAAATGGAAGTCAGCGTCAGCCAGAATCCTGGGAGTTGGCGCCCGGAGAGTGTGGATTTTGAGCTGCTGGGGGTGGTGATGGTCCCGTGGCGGCCTCGGTCTGCTCCATGTGGGGCGTAGAGCGCATGCCCTGTGGGGCCAGCTGGTGCCAGGCGGCTCAGGTTGGGGGGTGGCTGCTGACATTAGCGGTGTGGGGGCCCCGGGGAAACGCCAGGAAGCCCCACTCCCACCAGCATCGGCCAGGGTCCGGGGAGGCAGGCCTATGCCTCCCCCTGCTCGGGGCAGAGCTGAGGGCTGCTCGTGGGTGGGGAGGGGTGAGTCATCAGCCTCGGGAAGCCCGGGTGAAGGAGCACCCACACCTGCCTCGGTGGGCCCCTGAAGCACCTTCACTATTCCCAGCGGAGGTGAGGCCGCAGGATGACATCACGTCTGCCGCGGGTGCCCTGGGGCCTGGCAGCGGGCACAGAAGGTAGGGGTGCTCTGCCCAGCGCTGGGCCGGGTCCCCACCTTGACCCTGCCAGCCGCAGTTCACTCAGGGTCACCCTGGGGTCATCGGGTGGGCAGGGCGCTGGGAGGGACAGGCCGTCCGCCACCATCCTTGGATGGCTGCGCCAGGTCTTGGCTGTGGCAGCCTGGCCCGGGGCCAAGCCCACCTCTCCACTCCCCCCCCCACGGCCCCTGGTGGGGACTTTGGAGGAGTCAGTCCCCTGGCTCTCGGCACGTCACGACATGACGTGACCCAGGCCTTGCTGGGTCACCTCTGGGATGCTGGCTGTGACCGAAGGTGGGAGGTCATGGTGGAGCCTCGTTGGAGAACAGGGCCAGGAGAGGCAAGGGCCGTCGCCGGGGGTGCCGGGGTCCCACAGGACCCAGCCACCCCTCCACACCTTCCTGGACACCCTGGGAGGGACCCTCTGCCCTGTGCCCATTTTATAGGTGGGGCACTGAGGCCAGGCGGCCGTGGGGCTGGGGACACCCGGCGGCGCCGCCTCAGAGCTCCTGAGGTGGTGTGCTGGTGTTCCCAGCCCCGGCCAGCATCCGCAAGCCAGCCTGGAGGGTGAGGGCATCCCCACCGTGGACCCTGCAGCTGCCCTCCCCAGACCCTCCCTACTGCCATCATGCCTTCTGGGCCCACCCGCCTCCTCCACTGGGGCGGGAGGCCTCAGGCCAGCGCATGGGCAGAAATGGGATCTCGGCCCCCGCGAGGCCCCTCGCTGTCCTGCCCGTCCTCTGATTGCCATGCAAGGGGCAGGGGCCTGTGGCTGTCCTGCCTCCTCAAGCCTGGCTGGGCTGGGGTGAGGGGTGCGGCGGGGCAGCAAAACGGGGTGTGGGGGGTGCTGGGCAGACCCCAGCCGCCATCTCCACAGGAAGGGCCAGGGGGGCCGAGTGGGAAACCTCGCTAGCTCGCAGGCTCCTGAAGCCTCCTCGCTGACCGCCTAGTGACCTCCTCTCCCACCGCCCACCCTGTGCGTGCCCTGCCCTCTGGGGCTGGGCCCCCCTGAGCAGGTAGGACCAGGGCCTCCAGCTGGCCCCCAGGTCTCTCGCAGCTGAGAAGGAGGCTGCCCCCCGGGGTCGTCCCTGCCTGGAGGGAGCTGGAGGGGCAGGCCGGAGCTCTGGGTCCCAGGCAGCAGCCGGACCCCCTGGGAGCCAGGATGGAGCTGCATTCAGCCGTCAGCAAGGGCTCGGCCGTCGCCGTGGAGCTGGCCTTCCCCGGGCAGTGCGGTCCAGGCCCTCTGCTGACCGTGTCCCTGACACACTGGTCTGGGGCTGGGGCCTGCCCACTTCAGGGAGCCCCCTGCCTGGAAGGGCCCCCGGGCCAGGGTACCAACTCTGCCTCAGGCTGTGCAGCCCAGCGGGCATGGGCCTCAGTTTCCCCATCTGTAAAATGGAAACCATGAGCTGTAAGAGCTACTCCCCCATGGGCAGTGAGCTGGGCCATGAGCTCTGAGTGGCTGCAGCCACTGTCACCCTGGAGGGGGCCTGGACCGGCCTCCCCTCCCCCCACCCCAGGCCGAGCACAGGGCAGTCATCACTGGGGTCCCCATCTGGAAACGATTGTGCTCGTGGCCCTCAAAGATGTAATTAAAATATATTGGGTTTTTATGCTCTCTCCTTGGCTGGGGCAGAATCCAGGCTGGTTATGAAACAGGATCGCGCTGACGCTAGGCACGAGAGCATCTGACCCCGGCCCCGGCGGCCTGTCTTCCCGGCCTCGACCGTCAAGGCACCGGCAGGGGGCCCTCTGAGGCCTGTGCCTGCTGCCCCCCTGTCTCTGTCCTGTTCTGGGGGGCGTCTCCAGCCTGCCTGCCCTCCTTTGGAAGGCACTGAGACCCCCCAGCTTTGTCTTGCTCCTCCTCGCTGGGAGCTCCTCCCTTCCATCTCCGGGTTCCTTATCCTGCAGGCCTTGCCTCCCCCAGGAAGTCTCCCTAGCTGGCAGCCCCATTGTGGAGTGGGCCCCCCTTCCCCACACAGCCCTGTCTGTGAGATTCGAGGGTCATCCTGGCCTCAAGTGCCCAGGACGGGTTTGGGGCTTGAGGGGGCCATGGATGGGTGCCTGCCTGGTTGAGGCCAGCCCCTCCCCAGCCCAGGCTCCTCCGCCAAACCGCTGGCTCCAGGAGCTGAAGAGAACCAACCCCCGAAGCCTCAGGAACTGGCAGCCCCAAGGGGCAGGGCGCTGGGCTGGCCGCCTCCTCCTTCAGAAAGCCCTCAGGCTGCAGCGCTAGGCCACTCATCCCCCCCTGGGCTCAGGTTCCCCCAAGGGACCCAAGGTAGCCCCAGGCCCTGTCCCCCTTCTGGCCCCCAGCCCGCTGGCTTCCCCCTGGCCTTAGCCGGCATTGGTGGCCGGGGGCGGGGGCGGACGCCAGCCTGGGAATGTTGGGAGAGTCCTGCTCAAAGCGTCTGCTGTCCGGTCACTGTGCTGGGCTCCAGCATTCCAGCCCCTCCGGGACGGGCGTGGACAGAGAGGGCCCTGAGGAGCCAGGCCTCCCACGGAGCGCTCCCCAGCAGCCTGGCCCGGGGAACTTCAGCGCAGGTCCCGGGCCCCCACCCCGCCTATCCAGCCTCAGAATGGGTGACCAGCCCTGGCCTGGCCACGCACCCCTGCTGCCCCCGTCAGGAGAAAGTCCTGGGGGCTGGGGGTGCGCGGTTCACGTTGCAGGGAGAGCACCTGGGCATGGCCAGGACAACCTGCCTCCCGCAGTTTCGGGCTGGGGGCAGCCTGCCCAGTCCTGCTGCGGCCACATCGTCCCACGCCCTGCCTCAGAGAGCCCCAGTCACTCAGAGGATCCCTCCCCCGGGGCCCTGGCGGCGGCTGCCCCTTGGGGCTCCTCCAAGTGTCCCCACTGCCTCCCCAGATCTCCCACAGGCCAGTCCCCACAGGTCATGGTCCTGGCCATCCACCCTCTGAGAACTCCCCCCCACACACACACTGGGCCTTCCCTGAGGCCCTGTTGCTTCTCTGGAGGTGGGTCCCACGGCCAGGGCACCAGCCTCCCTCCCCTCAATCCCCACCCAAGTCCCCACGCTGTGGGACCATCCCTGAGCCTCCGGGTCGCTGGGGGAGCCCAGGGTCTGTGAGCAGAAGCTCTTGGAAGGGCACGTTAGGACTCCGGGTAGGGGCTCCTCTGAGAAGCCCCCTAGCCCCCAGCAGGTAAGGCCCTGGCCAGGTTTGCCAAGCGGGGCTCCGTGACAGAGTGGTCCCAGGTGAAGGGCACCACGGCTGGCGTGACCAGCAGAATGGCATGGCCTCACTGCTTACCGCCCTGGGCCCAGGTCTTAGAATCTGGGGACCCTACTGTGAAGATGGGGTTCAGAGCCCAGCCCTGAGAGAGGGGACCGCTAGAGAGAAAAGCCTCCGCCTGGGGCCCCAGAGCCCTGTGCCCTGGTCTCTGTCTCCCTCAGCTTCCTCCCTTGCCCGAGCTAAGTCTCTGTCTAGAGTCCTTGGGCTGGTGTCCAGCGAGGCCCAGGGCACCTCCTCCAGGAAGCTGACCTTGCCCGGCTGTTCCTGGCAGGAGGGAGGGGCACGTCAGGCTGGGCCCGGTGGGGCACCTTGGGCCAGACAAGCCTGGGCTCGGGGTGAGGGCACATTCCTGCTTTCTGAGCATGTGGGGAGGGGGTTCCCAGAAGCGTCAAGAAGGCCTGGCCAGTGGCCCGCGGGAGAGCCCCAGCACTTCCTGCTTGGCGAGAGGAGCCCGGGAGAAACGGGACAGAGGAAACATGTCAACAACAACCGTGCTTGCCCGCCCTCCCCTCCCAGGGATCCCGGCCAGACAAGGCCCAGCCCCGGGCGTCCCGAGCCCCGGGGTCGCCGCCTCTTCGGGTGCTCTGGTCCACCATGCCCGCCAGCTGCCCAGCTGTCCTGGGCTCCATCAGCGCCCCTGCTCTGGGTCATCGCCGTCCATGTGAGGGCACGGAGGCTCGGGAACTCCTGGGCTTTTCCAGGAAGCCGATGATCAGGGCAGGGCTGGGAGCGGCCGAGATGGCTGTGGGACCTCGGGCAAGTCACGTCGCCTGTGGGGTGGGGTACCGCTCGGCCCGCCCTGCTGAGGGGGGTGCAGTGAGATCATGCTCCTGGCAGGCGAGCCGGCACCTGGCGTGTAGGGTGCGCTCCCGGAGGGAAGCGGCGGCACGGTGGGCACGTCAGGGCGGGCACAGATCCGGCCCGTGCCTGCCTGGCCCAGGTGCCCCTGGGGCTGGGTGAGGCCTCCCCAGGGGGACACAGCGACCCCCTGCACAGCTGAGAAGCTGGGCGGTCAGGCACTGACCAGCGTTCAGCCTCTTCTTGGAGAGGAGCCCTCTGCTGGTCATGCCCACTCTCCGTCCAGATCCCAGCTCAGGAGCCCCCTCCTCCAGGAAGCCCCTCAAGGCTGGGCTGGCCCATAGTGCTGTACCCCACGAAGAGGAATGGTGAGCAGCATGGCAGGGTCCCCAGGCCTGGGTCTTGACAGCAGCATGGAGTGACCAGGGCCTGGACGCCCAACCCACTGCCCTGGAGGCAGGCTGCAGGGTCAGCTCGTTTTGCTGTCCTCCACAGTGACGGGAGCCCAGAGCCTGCCCCCTGGCGGGGTGCTGCCACGTCCAGGACTGGATGCCCACGAGGACCCTGGGAAGCCCGGAGGCCCAGGCTACCGGGGCAGGAGGGCCACTCACCTGGGAGCAACCCTGACCTACAGCTTTGGGGGCCCACCCTCCACGGACAAGGCCAGGCGTGGAGGCACGAGCCTCAGAGTGGAGGAAGCACACGCACTGAGCTGGGTGGTGCAGGGGCTGAGCCGGGATGGCACGTCCTGGTGCAGACAGGCGGGTGGGGGCAGGAAGGCCTGGTGGATCCCGCCCTGGCTCTGCTCTGTGGGTGAGCAGCCCGAGGCCTAGATGCAGGGATGCGGGGACACTGGGCTGGCCTGGCCATGTGTTTCTGATTCCCCGAGGCCTCCCCAGCATGGTGCTTGTGCAAGATGCGCCCCCCGCCTCGGGCCTGCCCAGTGTTGGGGCGGCTTTGGCTGCTTGGCCTGGTGCAGGGTGACACCATCCAGCCCCAGCCCATCTGAGGGGGATGGGTCTGGACCCTGGTGGGAGGCCACCTTCCAAGTTCAGAGGAGCCCGAGGGTCCCTGGCCCATGACCTCTATATAGCCCAGAGAGGGTGAGGGCCCTGCCTGGGGTCCCAAGAGCAGGGCACAGAGCCAGGCCAGCCCAATCTTTGGTCTCCCAGGACAGATGCTGCCCCACCCACCTGCCCAGTGGTGAGCGGCCGGGCCAGTCGGGGATGGGGCCTGCCTGCACGTCGTGGGAATGTGGGGTCTTGGCAGGGTACGGGGGCCAGCCCTCCCTGGTGCCCTTCCCATGCTCCCTGCTGCTCTGGGTCCCTGGAGCTTCTGCCTGGCTGGCATGGGAGGGGAGTGAGTCCCCTTGCCCGGGAAGCTCCACAGAAGTGGCCTAGTGCCCATGCTGTGTAGGGGGAGGCCAGGGAGGCCTGGAAGAGGCAGCTCGATCTTGCTGGCTCAGACACCCCCGAGGGACACTTCTGCCACCTCCCACACAGCACTGCTACCTCCCGGCACGTTCTGTAGCTGCTTGCTGATTCCTGCACTCTCTGCCCCTCACCCCGCCCCCCACCAGAAGGTGGGCTCCATCAGGGCCGGGACTGGACCCCCAAGGCTGGGAACAGTGCTTGGAACGACGAAGGCCCTCTGCACATGTTTGTTACGTGTGTGGACGATGTGTGTGTGCAGTGTCTTAGGGTCTGAGGTCCCACATCCTCTTGGGGCTATTAGGGGTCTGGGCGGGGTGCTAACCACAGCTGACAGGCCCTGCCCGCGCCCCCCCACCCTGGCACCATCCACTGCCTTCTGGTCAGCCCTGCCGTCAGGACTTGCAGCCACGGGCCCCCGAGAGGGCCAGGCATGGCCTCAGCAGCTGGCTCTGGCCAGGGTGTGAGGGGCAGGGAGGAGGGGCAGATGGGCTCTGGGCAGCCCTGAGGTCGACACCCCATGCAGGCTGCCCTGCACGCCACAGGGCTGAGACACTGTCTGCCCGTGGGACGCTCGTGCTTCAGCCCCAGGCTGGGTCCCTAGAGGCTCGCCAGGCCCCACCCGCCGAGCGCCCTGCCAGCCTGGCACGCCAGGGAAAGACCGCCCTCTGGTGGGACCCCCTGGGCTCCCTCTGGCTGTGTGCAGGAACAGCCCCAACGCCATTCCAGAGGCCCCCCGGGACGCTGCCCACACAGCGGGTCCTGCCAGAACAGCCCCCGAGGCGGGCCCGGTCCCCTCCCACGAGTGGACGGACAGAGTGCCTTTGGAGACCCATCGGCAGACAGCAGGCCTAGGCCAGAGTCACACAGGCCGCCCACCCATCTGCAGCCCAGCTCAGAGCCCCCTCTTCGGGGAAGCTGAGTGTCACAGGTCACCCAGTCAAGAGAAGCATGAGCACCCTGTCTGCCCCATCTCTGCCCCCGCCAAGCGGACACCTGAGTCCCAAGGATCCCAGCCCAGGGTGGGCCTGGTGTGTCTGCGGGGGGGCGGGGGACAGGCAGCAATCGGACCCGGGGGGGACGCAGGCCAGGGTGGTCGGGTCAGAGGCCATCGCCTCCGGGAACCTGGCCCCCGACATGCTGGCCCCGCCCCTCACTCGCTCTGTCCCTGTCTTCCCACCCACTGTGTGCAAGAGGCATGGTGCCCTCACCTCACGCCCTGTCCTAGAGCAGGGTGCCCGGGGCCGGGGGAGCTCTTAGCATCCACACCTTCACCCACTCACGTGGTCCGGCTGCAGACACCTGTGAACTGTGCAGTCTGGAGCCCAGGGCTGGGCTCGGGGCAGGGGTGCTTCTCAGAGTCCGGCCCACTCCGGAAGTATTACTGAGGTGGGGGCCATGAGCCCAGCACACCCTGTGTCCTGGGGCCTGGCTGGTGGTGCTGGGGGCCAGGGTGCACACCCTGTCCCCCGGAACACTGCTGGACAGGGACCGGGCTAGGGCCGGACGGGGCTGGGCCCTGCCATAGACGTCTGCTGGCAGCTCCGTCTCTGGCTTGCCCAGACCCACAGCGGATGAGGCTGGCCCCCTGGCTGCTCTGGGCCTGGCGGGCCTCACCTGGCACCCCTGCAGCGCCTGGGCCTGCCCTCCAGAGTCTGTGGGGGCCTAGGCTGGTGCATGGGGGTCTACAGGGCAGAGGGTAGGTGCAGGGGTGAGGACCAGTGCCCCCGATGGCTGGAGGTGGCCCCCTGATGCCCTAGGGTAGGGTCCAGGAGAGCCAGCGTGGAGGCTGGGTCTGACCACCCGGCGAGGTCCCTGCTCCGCTGGAGGTGGCTCAAGTCAGCCCAATGGCGCCCCCTGCAGGCTGCCGGGCCCAATGGCGCCCTCACAGCCTTAACAGCCTTGGTGGGCACCCGGCTCCTGGGCTCTGGGGTCCTGGGAAGGGAGGCCTCTGGGAAGCAGGGCCAGGGTGCGTGCGGCTGTCCCCACACGTGCGGCCCCTACAGGCGTGCTCTCCACCTCATGGGCACACCTCACGCCCCAGCAGGGCCCCCAGGGCAGCCTCCGCTGAGCCAGGACCCCCTTCTCTGGCCCAGTGCCGCCCACTGGCCCTGGTGGCCGCCTGTCTCCAGCCCCTGCTCCCAAGTGTGTGGTGGCTCATCGGCCTCCACCCTGCCAGGACCGCCCCAGGGCGCAGGTGACAGGAGCCTGAGGGGCCAGTGAGGGAGCTCAGAGCCTGCGTGTGCGCACCCAGGGCCCACGGGCACACGCGGCGTAAACGCTATCTGGTCTTCCCAGAGGGCAGAGTGGCACAGATGGGACCTTCTGGGCACCCGCTGGGCCACGCGGAAATCCTCCCTCCCTTCTGAGGGGCCAAGGAGAGTTTGGGGCTCAGCCTGGGCTGGGGGCAGCTGTGAGGGGACGCAGCACCTGACTTCAGGGGGAGGCCATTGCTGGAGAGAGCCGCAGTGACCTTCAGGTGGGTAGGGAGTTGGGGGCCACCGAGGGTGGCCAGTCCCCCTGCACCCCCATCCTGCTCCTCCCCCATGGGGCCAGAGCCACGTGGCTGGCAGCCCCTGGCCAGGGACCCTGTCAGCGGGGTGTGGATGGCCACAGGTGGGGTGGTGGGCGGGCCTTGGGCTGGGCAGTGCCAGTCACGGTGTCTCCGTCGCTCCGCCGCCATCACAAAACCCCGCGGACCGGGCCTTCAACGGCAGACCATTGTTTCTCATGGTTCTGGAGGCTGAAGTCTGAGATCGAGGTGGCGGCCTGCAGACGGCCACCTTCTCGCGGTGTCCTCACCAGGAGGCCAGCGACCTCTCCCCTCTCCTCCTCTTCTGTGAGGACACGGATCCCATCTGGGGGATCCCTCACCTCACCCCCGCCTGAGGGCCCCCCCCATGCCATCCCGCCGGGGCTTAGGGCTTCCACGGAGGAGTCTGGGGGACGCAAACAATCCGTAAGAGAAGGAGTGTCTGCAGGTTGGGGAGGCCCTCTGCTCCTGCGCTCTAGGAAGGTGGGGGCAGCCCCTGGGGGTCCTGTCCACAAGGCCTCTGTGGCCACGGCTGCTGCCCTGGTGACACGACGTCCCCCCTGCTCAGCCCCGGGGATGGGAGGCAGCGCCCAGGACGGCCCCCGCGTCCCCATGCCCCCGTCCTGGCCCGAGGCCCCAGGGCACCGCTGGTGTCCCATGCAGAGCACGCAGGGGCATGGAACTTCAGCCCCACGGCGGCATGCCTGGCTTGGCCGTGTTTCCCGGGGGAAGCCCAGTGCCAGGCCTGCCCGGCCTTGCAGCCCCGAGTTAACTCAGGCTCCAGGATAAACAGCCATTCAGCCGCACAAGGCCCCTTTGTCCTGAAGAGAGGCTCCTGGCCCAGGACGCGGCCCGGCGGCCGTGTCCTCAGCACGGCAAGTTGCCCCCAGTGGCCTTCCCTGGGCAGACTCCTGGCCTGGCTCAGAGAGGCCCCCACGGGGGATGGGGCCCTGGAGGCCGGCAGGCAGGCCAAGCTGGGTGAGGGGGTTGCCACTGCCGACCCCTCGGGGCAGCCCTGACTCTGCCAGGATGAGCGGGAGCCCTGCAGCCTCATGGCCCCTGCCCCCTCGGCCGGATGGGCCTGTGGGTGGGTGAGGCCACGGACGAGCAGCAGCTCTGAGCCCCAGGAGCTGGGAAGCCTGCCGGCTGCAGGTCTGCCCGGCCCTGTCTACTCAGGCCCCGGTCCCCCTGCCATCCCCGTCCCCTGAGCCCTGCCCAGCCTCTTCCCCACCAGTTGCATTCGGCTCTGGAAGCTCCTCTGGGTCAGGGGTGAGCTGTGGAGCACCTG
>NC_058404.1:202850182-202870325 GCF_002201575.2 Neomonachus schauinslandi
GGGGGGGGGGGACTGTATGTCGAGAGCAGGAGCCCGGGGCATTCTGGGGAAGGGGCCAGCATGCCGAGCAGGGGCCCAGAGCCCTGCTTCCTAGTGGCAGGACCTGGGGCTGGGCGGGCGTGGGGGGTGCCGCGTTCCTGGCCCGCACCCTCTGCTGGCCGGTGCCGTGGGGCCCGGTGCAGGGACACCCAGGAGGATGCCCTCCAGGGGCAAGTGCCCCCAACCCGTGCCTCATGCAGGAGAACGGGGCGGAGGAGGGGGCGCGGCCAGCGGCCTGGAGGCATCACAGGCCTCTGGGCAGGAGGCTGTTGGTCGGTGGGGGCGGTCAGGCGGGCCTGCCGGGGGGCAGCGAGGGTGGCCTCTGTGTGGGAAGGACACTTCTGTGTGGGCCTCGCTTCCAGGGGGCCCAGGCAGGGCTAGCGAGGGCCCCCAGACACAGCTGGTTTGGGGTGTCCGGGAGGCCGCTTGGAGAAGTGGTTTTAGAACAGAGGCTCATGGCTGGACGGCGGCATCCTGGGGGCCTGCCCGCCCGGGCTTGGGCTCCACCACTGTGGCTGGGGGCAGGTTCTAGAGCACAGGAACGCCCTGGCGTTCTAGAGAAGAGGCCCGACAGGAGGTGCCCCAGGGTTGGGGGACACCGTGGGACAGGAGACAGGAGGGCCGTGAGTGGGGGGTCTGGAGCCCGGGCGGCCCCACGGTTCCTGTCCCAGCCTGGCCCTTGTCCCAGCACCAGGCACTTTCCTTCCAATGCTGAGAGCAAACATGCCCTCCACCTCCGGGGTCCTGGATGCCCTGTTGGCTGGCCCCACGGTCACCTCCCTCTCTGCCCCAGGCCAAGGCCCACGGCCGGCAGCGCCCCCTGATGGCGGCTGGTCTGGCACTGCTGCCCACCCCAGGTCTGCCCTGGGGAGGCCAGTCGCCAGCTTGAGTCCCAGCTGAGTGCGGTGGCACTGAGGTGCTCAGAGGCCTCCTAACTGTGGGCCTCGGCTTGGGTCTCTGTGCCGGACCCCCCGCTCCCTTTTGCCGGCCGTTCCTCCTTAGCACCCAGACTTGGCTAAGGAGAGGCTGGTGCCCTTTGCCTGCTCCTTGAGGACAGCGAGTTCTGAGCCTGGCAGCACCACCAGCATCACCTGGGAACAGGTTCCAAGTGTGGGGCCTCAGCCTGCCCAGATCGACCACGTCAGGCTCTAAGGAAACCCCACGCCTGGACCTAGGGGCCACACTGTGAGGACCTGGCTCCCGGGGACTGGGTCACGTATCAGAGTCCCGGAGACCAGCGTCCAGGGTCCCCTGGTGTCCCTGTGGACCTCGCTTCTGCCTGGTTCAGAAACCACCTGTCCCAGAGGTTCACCTTTGCCCTGCAAGTGCCCCCTCTTGGCCCTGTCCCCGGTACCATGTGGTCAGTGAGCAGGAGATGGAGGAAGAACTGTGCTCGGGTGCGTCCGAGGGTCCAGGAAGTGTGTACGGCAGGCCCCTCCTCCGGATGTGGTCCCGATAGCCACCGAGGGGTCGCCGACTCAGACACTCACGTCGAGACCCCTGACTTAGGAGGCGCCGTGCCTTCGTCCTGGCTCAGATGCCCGCTCTGGTCAGGGTGCTCCAGAGAAGCGGCCGGTAGAAGCGTCCAACTCCACTTCTGGGAGCTCCGTCTTGGACTCGGCCCAGGAGGCTGTGGGGTCCAGCTGGGGAGCCCTGCCTTGCGGTGGATGGCGTGAGGCCCACCCCGTCATCACGGATGGCACTCAACACGACGGTAGGTGTTCATTCACCGCGGCCACAAAGCACCTCAGCAACGTGGGGGCCACAGCCCCACCCAGGGACGCAGGCCAACCGTCCCCCTGCCGGGGACCACGTGGCCGTGCGAGGGCAGGGCTGGCGCCCTCCAGGCAAGCTCGAGGTGCGCGGGTCACGGCAGCGGCGGCTGGGTCAGCCTCTGGCCGAAGCCAGAAACCCACATTATAGTCAAAACCAGGCAACTTCAACACTTGAACCAAAGGGAAACTTTATTTACTCTTCTTTTTAAAGCAATCTAGTTTAAAAACAAGAGATCAAGAGAGAAGAGAAGAAACTTCTACAGACAGACACACAAATGGGGTGGGGGTTTCCGTGTCAGATCTTCTCCATCTTGGAGATGAGGTCATCACAGATTCGGGTCAGTTCCTCGTTTTCCTTAGTCTGAAGGAGAAAAGTCGAAACCCTATTTGTTTTCCCGAAGATTTTATTCTGAAGTCCTCCCTACATCCCCCGTGGGGCTCGAACTCACAACCCCGAGATCAGAGTCGCACACCCTTCCGACTGAGCTGGCCGGGCACCCCGAATCCTGCAATTCTCAGAAGCGGCAGCCTGGGAGCAGGCCACGGGCCCTCGTACAAGGCACTGGCTGAGGGCATGTCTTACAGGGCAGGTCCCCGAGCTGGGAGGCTCCCACTCCGCCAGGCGCCGGGGGTCCTGTGTGCCCACCTTTTGCTCGACTGCCTTCTCCAGCGAGTGGATGCGCATCTGCCCCTTCCTCAGGCTGGCCTGGAAGGCCAGGGCCTCCGCTTGGGCCTTGCTGCGCACCTGGGCCATCTCCTCGCTGGCCCTGGGGACACACAGGGCAGGGCTGAGAGGCCAGGGACGGGGGCGTCCCCCCCCCCAGGCTTGCTAGACCTTTCTCCACCTGCACTCACAGCTGGAGCTTCTCCTCTGCGTGGGCCTTCAGGGCCTGGTACCGCTGGCCTTCCTTCTCTATCCTCGCTATGTAATCCTCCACACACTTCTTCAGCGACTCTTCATTCTTCAGAGAACGAGCAGACGTGAACCGCTTGCAGCAGACCACTGTCGGAGCCCCCCAGGCCTGGCCTTTTGGTCAGGTGTGGATGGGTCCGCCATCAAGGCTCTCTGGGACGTTAACAGAACAGCAGCTCCGACGAGGAAGGCCACGTGAACACAGCTGGAGGCCTCCCCCCGTCCCCCTGCCACATCTGACCCCTGGCCGTCCCGGCTGCCGCGGCCCCCACGCCTCTGGCGGGCATTGCTGCCCGCAGAAGGGCACATCTGGACGCGTGGCCGGGGCTGTCTACAGCCTTGCAGCAGAGTCTTAGGTCTGGTTTCAGGCCTATTGACAAAGCCAATAGCTGAGAGGCAGGGGTGTAGGGAAGGGCGTGGGCAGGGGGAAGGCTGGAGGCTGAGCCCTCGCCCCTCACGGCCACAGGCCCCCTTTCAGCTTTGCCCTTTGCTTCCTTCTTCCACACGTCAGGCGGCACCTTCTAGGCCCCCTGCCCCCCGCACAAGCCCGTCTCGGCACCTGTGTGTGCGGTCCCCGCGTGCCGCCCATGTGCCTCCCGATGCCCTCTGGGAGGGAACAGCTCCTTCGGGGGACTGCCCTTGCAGAGGGTGAAAGGGTCGGCCGCAGGGGGAGACCTGCCCGGCCGTGTGCCCAGAATGCACCCATGCGGTGGGGCCACTGAGGTCCCAGTGGCCCAGGCCCTGCTCCAGAAGGCAGCCACTGGAGCTCCTCGGGGCCCACTGCACACCTAAGCACCCGCTTGGCCTGCCGTGGCTGTCTCCCATCTGGGCCCCACGGCCCCTCTGCTCACGTCCCTGGACAAAGAGTAACGTCCTCCAAGCCTGGGCCTGGTGGCAAGGGGAAGGCGCGGCCAGGTGCCACCTGGGTTATCTTCCTGACCAAGCCGAGGACATGGCGCAGGCTGGCTCCGCGGCTGACCACAACCCCCTGGGGACCCTCTGCAGGAGGACAGGCACGGGCCCGCTCGGCACCACGTACCGTGTGATACCCCTCGATCACCTCCTTCTGTTTCTCAAACCGCTTGAAGAGGTCAGAGAAAGACTTTTCCATGGAGCTCAGGTCAGCAGCCAGTTGGTCTTTTTCCTTCAGAATCTTCTGGATCTCCGCTTTTGCAAGTTCCTTCTGTCTCTGAGCCTCCTCTTGAGAAGACAAAAAGCACCTGGGATGAGAGGAGCACCAACATGCCGGCCCCCGGACAGCACACAGGAGGCAGGAGGCGTGCGGTGGTGGGGGAGAGGGGGGCAGCCCACCCGTGGTCCCGCTAAGGGCTGGGTGACAGGGCCCCCCTCCGACGTGATCTTCCCGAGCAGAGCCTGGGGGGCCCGAGAGCCAGCCCCGGGTGGGGGGACAGGAACCTGCTGGAGCTTGAGGCTTCGCCCCGGGTGAGGACCCGTACTCACTCCGAGCCCTGCCTGACACGTCCAGCGCCCAACCCCCGAGGCCACACTGGACGCGTAGCCCCTGGGGGCATGGGGGGCAGACCGTGGGTACAGCGACCATGGCAGACACCCCACACACGCACCCAGGGTCTGGCCAGTTCTGGTGCCACCCGGCCCCGACCGCCAGACGCCCCCTCACGGGCCTCAGCTGCTCCAGCACTCACCCATCGCCTGGTATACGATCCCCTCAAACCCGTCCATTATCTTCCTGCGGGGAGAATGGAGGTGCCCGTGACCACCTGCGGCAGGCGAGCCCGAGTCGCCCAGAGCGCGCCGCGGGCCTTACCCCATTTCCAGGTTCTTGGCGTGCAGCGCCTCACACCTGCTCCTCAGCAACGCATTCTCCTCGCGTGTGGCCTCCACCTGCACAAACCAGAGCACGCGGATGCTGGGCGCCCCTCATGCCCAGACTCCCTGGGGCGACGTGTCTGAGTCGGGGGAGGGGCTGTGAGGAGCCCCGGTCAGGCCAAGGACCTTGTGCCCCCCTGGGGGCGGTGGTGGGGCCAGCGGGTGCCCAGAGAGAGCACGTGGCCCCCCGGGGCATCGTCGGTCAGACGCTATGGGTTCCCCTCGGTGGGCAGGCACGCACCAGGGGACCCATCGGCCCCCACGAACCACGTCAGCGTGCGGATGGATGGGGGACACCTCCTGCCGCAGGCAAGGCTGGGAGGGCAGCCTGGGGGGGGCGGGGGGCCTCACGCCGTGAGCTCCTGGGCCAGCTCTGAGCAGGACAGGTGGCCATGGGGCACTAAGGCCAGGGCAGAACTTAGCGGCCGGCAGACACAGCCCGCATCCAGCACGCAGGCTTCCCAAGAGAGGCCGAGCCAAACACTGCCCAGGGGCTGGCTTCCCGCTTTGCAACCCCCGGGGGGGCCGGAGCAGTGCCTGTGGAGGACGCCCGAGCCCCTCAGTGTGTAAGCAGCTTCTCGGGAGATGCTAGGTGGAAACACTGAGCTGGGAAACCAGGAAGCGGACATTCATGATTCTCCCTGCCGCCACACGGGGAAAGCTGGTGCTCAGAGCCGTCTACCCGTCAGCCCGTGGCCACTGCACCGTGCCGGGAACCCAGCCTCCCCGCGCCCCGTCCTCACCGCCGCGTCCATGTCCTTTTGGCTGTACTGCAGCACGTCCACAATGGACCCCACGGGCAGCGGCGGACCCCCAGGCCCAAAGACACAGGGAGGGGGGTCCAGCACCTGTGGGGGGGACAGACCAGCTGGGCCAGGGAGGACAAGCCCTCAGAGGCCGGGGCCCCCCACCCTGTGCCAAGGAGCAGCTCTGCACCCCCCAGCGTGAAGTCAGACCCAAAACCGGGGAGGAGCACTTACGGGAGCATCTGGGGCTCCTAGGAAGTCAAGTTCCACTAGCTTCACCTCGGGCGGGCTTCCTGAGGAGGGCACGGCCACGTCCTGTGCACTGAGACCCCAGAACGGGAGGTAAATGCACCCATTTTCCCCAAAGGCCGAGAACAACCTCTGTTACAACTGCTCAACTCCACCTCGTGGCTCTGCCACCGCGGTGCAAGCCGCCACCCGGCCACGTGCACCCACAAGGCCTTACTCATGAGGCCCGGCAAAGGCTGGGTCTGACACACGGTCACTCCTCCTGCACCTGAGGGGCTCCAGAGAGCTCCGCTGGGGTCTACTTTTCTGAGGCAGAGTCACGAATGTCCCCACTTAGTCTAGAATAATCTCCGGTCGACGGCCACCGCCAGCCCGCCCGCCTGCACTAAGCCCCACGGCCAGAGGGGAGGCATACCTGCTGGTCTCCAGAGCCATAGGCACTGGTCTCGGAGGGCTGTCCTTCAGGAGCGGGTCAAACTTGAGGTACAAGGACTGTTTCCTCAGGGCTGACTCCTTAAACTAAGGGGTGGACGAGTCAGCGGGTTCACCGTCACCTGATGGATGACGGCCCCGAAGGCTGGGCCTGGGGAGACCCCAGCACAGAGCAGTGTGCCCTTGAGCTCCCCTCTGCATGGGAGCTTGAGACGGGCAGCGTGAGACCACAGGTGTGGCTCGGGAAGGGGCCCTGGGGAGCCTCAGACGCCCGCCATAGCATGGACACCACTGGTGTGCGAGTAGGACCTTCATGATTTTGGAGGTGGGACAGTGGCTCAGGGCTGTTCTAGAAAGAGCCCCCTTTGGAGAAGCGTACTTTGGAAAAGACTGCCATGACAGTGCAGGTACTCACCGAGGAACTCCCAAACTGCTCCAGATAATCCACCTCGGCTCCTGTGCCTAGAACTAAGAGGGAGAGCGTCAGCGTGGCGGTCACCGACCCATAGGCGGCGGTCACCGACCCACAGGCGGTGCACTCTGCTGCTTGGCGCAGTGACCGGCAGCCCCGCCCGGAGTGGTGACCCGCCCTCTCCCGCCCTCTCCCACCCACCCACCGGGCACCACCAATCCAGCCTCATGCTAATGACACCTGGGGCCGGGTCGCCTTGTGGGGCCGTCCTGTGGGCTGTCGGGAGAGAAGCAGCACCTCTCCAGGTGCGACAACCAAAAGTGTCCCAAGGGACCAAATCTCCCGGGCTTAGAGCTACTGTTTAAAATGACCCTAGACGGTCCTTGAATTCCGGATAATATAAACTTCCACTTAAAAAACCTAAGGATAGCTCACGTCATACATAAAAATTGACTCGAGATAAATAAAAAACCCAAATATAGAAACTACAACTATAACATTTTTAGAAAACGTAATGACAAATCTTCATGTTATCACATTTGGCAAAGATTCTTAGACTTCACACCAAAAGCACAAAGAACAAAAGAAAAAAAAAGGTAAACAGGACTTTAGGGTTAATATCTGTACTTCAAGGATGCCCCGGGGAGAGAGAAAGCCCACAGACTAGGAGACGTTCGTCACCTATCTGGTAAGAAATCCCTCCCTAGGATAGATTGGAAGCCCTTACAACCTGGTAACAAAAAGGCAATTCGGAGTCAAACAGCAGGGCAGAGGACCCAGCAGACGTTCCACAGAAGGTGTGAAAGGCACATAAAAAGCTGCTCGTCAGCAGGGAGACGCAGATCAAAATCCACGGAGGGGGCAGCGCCCGCCCATCCCCCTCCTCCCTCCCCCCGCACGGCTGGAGGCTGGAATCAAAGTCTCGGAGGCCCCCACAGAGCTGCCGAGGCCGTGGAGAGATCGGGACCTCGAACACTGCTGCCGTGGGATCATTACGTGGTGCAGCCGCTTTGGAGAGCAAGCTCTCCAAAGAGAGGTGGCTCCTCAGCATCACCCAGAGTTACTGCGTGACCCGGAGTTCCCCTTCTAGGTTTATGCCCCAGGCCAACGAACACTCACGTCCACACAGACACGTGGACACGAATGTTCGCGGCAGTCTCACTGAGCAAACAACCTAGACGCCCATCAGCTGGTGAAGGGAAACGTCAGTTGTGGTCCATCCGCACGGTGGCAGGCTACTCGGCTGGGAAAGGAACGAAGCAGCGACATGCGCTACGAGGTGGAGGATCCGTGAGAACCTGACGTTCAGTGAGAGAAACCAGACCCGAGAACCCCCCGTGTGACTCTGGGGTCCCTGGGATCATCCTGCCACGACCCAACCCTGCACTCTGTTCCCAGTCTCCTCTCTGCCTGAAGATTAAGTAAGCCACATCGAGACCCTGTCAAGTTGCCTGCTCTCTCAATTGCATCGTAGATTTTCCCTGGAAGCATCTCAGAGTCCGGAAGACCTCCCATGTTGAAGGTCAGAGCTGTGTGTTCTCCGTCTGGACTCACCCTTCCATCAGGATCTCTCCACCAACCAACAAGGCCCCTGCCTCCTGTGTGTTTGCACAGAACGTTTCCCAAGTCTGATTTCCGGTCCTGGAAATCCCTACACCAGGGGTATGTCCTGAAAGCGTCCAAAGCCCCTGCGTGTGTTGCTTCAAGTCAGGGAACAAAGCTGCCTATGGGGCAGTCTCCCAAAAACACCACTGAACACGGGCACTCACAGAACCACCACCAGCTGGTGGGGACAGACAGGTGACCCGGGGACAACGTACCCTCAGCTGGGTCTCGGAAGTGCTCCTCCTCCGGCTCTGAGGCAGGCTCCGGGCACTGCGGAGGAGTGGGGGGCGCAGGCTCACTGCCCGGGCTGCCCGTAGGAGCTGATGCACGGGCACAGTCCGCAGCTCCCTCCTGGAAGAAGGGCAGCTCAGTTCGGGCATCTGGTGAGGTCGAAGGTCCTGTGCAGGGCCCATGCCGCGCCGTGTCCCGCCCGGTCTCCGCCGGCCGCCCTCCGCCCGTGTGCGCGCAGGACGACAGCACAGGCCGAGCCCGCCTCCATACCTCGCCTGCTGTGCCCGGGGTCCTGGCCGCGGTCTGTGCCACAGGCGTGTCATCCGTGGAGACTGAAGGCACCTGCCTGAACAGATGGGGTCAGCAGGGCCTGTGCCCCGGGGCCGAGCTGCCTCTTGCCCGTGAACCCTCGCCTCGAAGGTCAGGGGCTACGCTGGAGTCCCCAGCAGAGCCGTCCCCACCCACCCCAACTGCCCAAGGAGCAGGAGCCTCCCAGGGGCCTCGGCAAGGAGCGCTCAGGCCGTTTTAGCTCAGAGAGCAAACCCCAAGGGCTCACTTGTCCTATTTCACCAGGAAACTGGCAAACGCGCCGGAGGGAGGGTCACCGGGGGCCAGGCCGGGCCAGTAGCGGGGAGGTGGCCTCCAGACCATCAGGGTGCACTCGTGGCTGAGAGCTGCCCATGTGAGCCCTTGGTGGCTGTGAAGCCGCCGTCCCCAGGCCGCCACGAGAGCCTGGAGCACTGCAGCGAGTGCAGAGCCACTCCACTGGCTTCGCAGCCGCGGACGGTGTTTGGAGATCTTTCTAAAGCTCCAGGTTTTTTATAGAAAACGCTCTTAGAAAGCATGGGGACGGAAAAGGGCGCCACTGTGTGCTTTCGCCCACCATTTCTCCCTAGCCACCTGCAGCGGCTGTGAGCACCCTCCTCAGTCTTGGGACCCAGGACCGGCAGCTGCCCCCCCGGCCCCTTCTCTGGCCTGGGGTCCTCCGGCACGCACGCTGCTGAGCAGCTACCCCGCCGCCACTGCCACCAAGTACTCACTGGCTCGGAGAGGAGCGCCCTGGGGCCTCGGGACCAGCACACAGCTCCTTGGCCACAGGCTCGGCTGGCCCGCTCTGGGGGCACTCTGGGGGCAGGGCCTCTCCTCCACCTTCAAATGGGTTAAAGTTTGGGTCCTCAAGCTTGTTCCAGTCCAGGTTGTAAGACCCCTGGGGAAGGGGAACGGGCCCCTCACCCACCTCCTCGGGGGCCTTTTCCTGCCTCGCCTCTGACATCCTAGAGGGAGGGTTAAGGCCGGGTCTCTTCCCCAGTTCCCTTGGTGGGGGCAACGTTTTGCTGGTGGCATTGTCAGAGAAATCAAATTCTAGTCCTATGGGCCCACTGCTCCAAGAGCTGGCCCTCTGGCCATCAGCTTCTTTCTTCTGAGGACTTGGGGACGTGGCCCCTGCAGGCTTCAGAGGGCTGGCCAGGATGGTGTTCCCAGAACCAGAGGGGTCTTCAGGGCTGGCCGGGGCCTCGCCAGGCAGGTCTCTGAGGGGTCCTTCTTCACGTGCTCCTGTTGGGGGAGTACCAGGGGGCAGAGCAGCTCTGGCTGAGGAAGCAGGGACCTGGTTCGAGCTTTCTCTGGCAGCTCCGGGAGGGTCTTCTGTTTGGTGTTGGGGAGCCATCTGGGAAGGGTCTTCTAGGATTTCCGAGGTGAAGGTAATACTTTTTTCTAAGAAATGAGAATGAACACTTTCCTCCAAGGCATGCTCAGGGCTCACAGATGTTTGTCCTAGAGAAGCTACTTGATCTTCAAGAGTTTCTGGCATCTGGGGAGAGCTTGAGGGATCCAGGCTGGCCAGGTGAGCTGAGGTGGGCCCACTGGAATGCTGCCTATCTTCAGAGGCTGGTCTCACATCTGCTGGAGGGGGGTTGGCATCGGCCACCATTCGTTTCTGGAGAATTCCATTGGTCATTTTGCTGTCAAGTTCCTTGGTGAACTGTTGGCTTTTCAGAAACAAACTTAGTTAATGCTAAGGAACCTACTAGGTTTTTAACTAGAATTTAACCCCCGAGAAAACATTACCCAAAAACAGAAAAAAAAGAACAGTCAACCCTCTTCCTAGGACTAACTTTCACAAGTAAATCCTCATAAATCAAAACTAGTGGACCAACTAGATCACGCAGGTTTCCGAGAGAGCGGAAACATGACACATAATTACAGTTAAGGTTTTCTCTGCTTGCCTATTTCCCCCTTTCAATTGGGGACCACCAGCTACATGATCCGGGGCACAGGAGGATCAAGGTTTTCACTGAAGAGAAAAACAAGCTTGAGAGCTCTTGAGAACACCCAAGGCTGACTTGCAAACAGAAAAGAGACCCCAGTGGGTATGAAAAAAGAAACCTAACCACAAAGCATCCTTCCTCAGAGACGTGCTCAGACGTTTCATGAAATCAGAGAAACAAAAACCAGACCAATGTGTTGGCAAAAGCACAGTAAAGGACTGGGGCATAAAACTTAAACTTATTTGGGGTGCCTGGGTGGCTCAGTCAGTTGGGCATCTGACTCTTGGTTTTGGCTCAGGTCATGATCTCAGGATCGTGAGATTGAGATTCTCTTTCTCCCTATGCCCCGCCCCACTCGTGCTCTCTTTTTACAAATAAGTAAAAAAATCTTAAACAAAAAAACTTATTCTACACATTTTGTTAATTGCTTTTCTACTAACAAGTAGCTTCTAATGCGAGCATGCCGGGCAACACATCGCATGACCTCAGAGCAGAAACCAGGAGGAACTCGACCAGATGTGACTAACGACAAAACAGAATTTTTCTGCTGTGTCTGCTGGAGACGTTACAAATTACAGTGCATCAAGCAGCATCAACACTTACTTCTCTTTCTGGGTCCGGTTTTGAGGAGAGTTTTCTAACCCAACAGCATCCTCCAGAGCAAAAGGAGCCTCGAGCTTGCTGCTCATGCTAGGACTTAATATCCGGTGTGTCTGTGGGTCCCGCAGAGGAGTCTGAAAAGTCACCTGTTGGGGGAGGAGGAGACCTGTTTGGTAATTCAAGTCTTCAACCACTATGGCGGCAGTGCCCTGCCCACTTCCGTAAGTCCCCAGGAAAGCAAGTCCCAGGGTGACTTAATGAGTGACACACAGTAGATTTACATGGGCAAAGTGTGCTTACTTTCATAGCCTTGAGTACACTCTTGGGTGGCACATTTTCTTTCTGTGACAGACGAAGAACAGATAGTCTTCCGGTAAGTTCCGGTGGTGAAAACAGGAACTCGCAGTTTTCTGCACTTTTGTCACCAGTGACGTTTTCATCACTGTAGATCTGCAGACTCATTCTGGAAAAGCAGACAGTTTACGTCAGTATGAGGGCTGTGCAGTCTGGATGAAGAGCCAGGGCAAGGAGCTAGCCTCACAGGGCAGATGTCCCCTTCCTGCACAGATGGGTCACATCTCAGGCAGCATGTTCTCTGCCAGGCAGTCCTTGTCCTGTTTTAGGGCAGCTGCCACCTCCCAGGACAAAGAGCCATAAGGGCCTTCAGCCCACAGGACAAGGGAGAAGAATCAGGTCCTCAAAGCAATTTGAATTTGGGGCGCCTGGGTGGCTCAGTCATTAAGCGTCTGCCTTCGACTCAGGTCATGATCCCAGGGTCCTGGGATGGAGCCCCGCATCGGGCTCCCTGCTCCGCGGGAAGCCTGCTTCTCCCTCTCCCACTCCCCATGCTTGTGTTCCTGCTCTCGCATTGTCTGTCAAATAAATAGAATCTTAAAAAAAAAATAAATAAATAAATTTGAACTTAGTGGGTAAAGGTCAGGAGACAGGGGTGCTGGCCTGTCAGAAAGCCTGGGTCTCCCCTCAGGCCTCTGCTGAAGGTGCTGAGGCCACAGCCCAGAGGGAGCAGGTTGCCAAGTTAGCCGAGAGCAAGAAAGCAGAAGGGTGCTGTGGCCTGCTCTTCCGTCACAGGCCAGGAGAGGAGCACATTGGGGCATCGTGAGGGCCGAGGCCCAGAGGAAGAGCAGGACAAGGCAGCAACCAGCAGATCCAGAATTACTTGGTGGGGAGTTGAAAAGCTTCTACACTGAGATTTGGAGTCTAGAAATATATACCAGCGACCTCCACTGAGACCCAGAAGGATCTAGAACAGTCCCCACCCCTTTCCCAAGGTCCTCATGATGGTCGCCAGCATGACATTCCCAACCCAGGAGTCGCTGGAGGGCCTGTCCATGGGAACATCACAGGTATTTGCTGGTGGTGGGGGTGCTGGAGGTTGCAGCTTGAAGAGCAAGGCCGGGGTGGCGGGGGCAGGAGGAACAAGGGTGCCCCGGAAAGAGGTGAGTCAGGGTAACAAGATGCCCTGGAAGGTTTGGGGGTGGGGCCATGTGTGTGGAGGCCAGGGAAGGCAGGAGGGAAGTGGGGGTCAAAGACTGCCGCAGCCAGCCAGGGGTGGAGAGAGCAGCCCTGGCTTGGCCAGCGGGCCCACAAGGCATCTGGAAGGCGGAGAGAAACAGAAGGGCGACTTTTACATTTTTGGCCTGAACACTGGGTAAAACGGGAAGGGATAGCTGGACGGCTGTGGGATACACGAGGGAGGGGGCCTAGGGGACACCTTTCCGCAGTCCCTCTCCTGGGGAAGGTGGGAGAACAGCCGTAGCCGGCTCTGTCAGGTCTGGCTTCCACGGACAATGGGGAGAAGGCTCCCGAGCAGAGGCTGCGAGGCCAGACAGCCCAGGGAGCGAAGGTCCGGGTCTGTGCGCCCAGCAGCTGGGGAGAATCAGCAGGACCGGGAGCGCCGGCGCAGCTGGAGTCAGCGATGGCTCGCAGCTGGGGCGTGGAGAGAGCAGCACGAAGCTGCCCCGGGGAGGGAGGCGCGGCGCCGCACAGCCGGGAAGGGCTGGGGAGCGGGCCGCGAGCCGGTGGCGTAGAAGGTGGCGCGGACGCAGCTGGTGTCTGAGGCTGGACGGTCACCACGGACCGGGCCGCGAGGGGCCCTGACACACCGACCTCCCGGGGGCGACAGAGGAGACCGAGGAGGAACCGCTAAGGCAGGAGCCCCCCCCGGCGTCTCCGCCCACGGGCTGCGGCCGCAAACCAGCGGGGCACGCGGGCTGCCGGTGACCCCGGCAGGAAGGCGCCCCGGTAGGGCGGCCGCAACAGCCGGCGGGGTGGGCCCAAGAGAGCAGGGGTGCTGTGCGGACGGCGCACCCCGGAGCCGCGGGAGGAGCGCAGAGGGAGGAGGGCCCGTCAAGGGCGGGCGCCGCCCAGCTGCCGCGGGGGTCGGGAGCCGGGGCGCGGAGCCCGAGGGCCGGAGGCTGGAGGAGGAGCTGGGGATGGATGCCCGAGCCCGGGACCCCGCCGCCGCCGCCGCCGCCGCCGCCTACCTGCCGGCGGCCACGCGAAGCCGAGGGAGCGGGAGGCGCCGAGTCCGGGAGCCCGTCCGCCCGCCGCCGATTCAAATACCGACGGTTGGAGCGCGCGGCCAATGAGCGCGCGGCCGGGGGCGGGACGCACAGGGCGCCGCGGCCACGCCTCCAGGGCGCCGGCGGCTCCGCTTCCGGGGAGAGGGGCACGCTGGGCGCGGCGGGCGCCGGAAGCCATCGGAATCCCGGCTCGCCGAGCTTGCGGAGGGGCGGGGCCGCTGGCGGCGGCGGCGGCGGCGGCGGCGGCGGGGGCGGGGTCTGCCAGGGACGCGACTGGGCTGCGCGGAAAGGCCAGGGCCTGAGAGCCATTGGCCCGGGCCTCGGTTTCCCCAGTTGTAAAATGGGACCAGCTGCAGCCGCCCCTGAGGCGGGTCGTGAGGTGGAGCCGAACCCTCGCGAGGACTGGCGCAGCCTCAGCACTTCTGGCTGTGTGCGGGACGCGGCAACTCCGTTTCCCAGGGTGCCCCGCGTCGATGTGACGTCTCCCAGCGCGCCCCACGCCGGCCTGCGGCCGGGACGCCATCTCCCAGAATGCCCCGCGGGCGGGGACACCATCTCCCAGAGCGCCCCGCGCCGGCCTGGCGCACACCTGCCACCGCCCCCCGGCTCGGAATTCTCGGGTCTGTTTCCCGTCGGGGGCTGCGGGACTCTCTCCGACGGCTTCCTGGCGGCCGCGGCAGCGCGATGGACAGCCCGGAGGTCACCTTCACGCTGGCCTACCTGGTGTTCGCCGTGTGCTTCGTGTTCACGCCCACCGAGTTCCACTCGGCCGGGCTCACGGTGCAGAACCTGCTGTCGGGCTGGCTGGGCAGCGAGGACGCCGCCTTTGTGCCCTACCACCTGCGCCGCACGTCCGCCACGCTGCTGTGCCACTCGCTGCTGCCGCTCGGTGAGCAGGCCGGACCCTCCCAGAGGGTCCTCGGGGCGCGGCACCGGCCTGTGTCCCCCTTGGTGGGCGTAAGTGGCCCCGCGGGCTCGCGGCCGAGTTCCGGGACCCCAGAAGTGGAGAAGAGTCGGGGGAGGGCGCGCGGACCCCCGGTCGTTCCGAGTTGAGGAGAGACGCTGACTCCGAGAGCCGCGGCTGTGGACTAACGGCCCCTGCGCTCTGAGACGGGCCTCTCGCGTCCGCGGCTCCCGAGAGCGGAGAGGAAGGTGCTGGCGGCAGGTGGCTGCTTGCAGGTGGCAGAAATGAAGGCTTAGAATCTTGGGGGGCGGGCGAAGGGGATGATGCTTCGCCTAGCTGGGGCAGGTCATTTTGTGGGGGCAGTTCGCAGGAGAGCGGCATGAGTTAACTGATTCTAACGGAGGTGGAGGGACCTGGGAGAGCAGGTGGCCTGTCCCAGGCTTTGGAAGGTGGGTGTGAGAAAGGAGGCGGAGATGGGTAACCCCATGAGGGTGTCACAGGTGCAGAGATTGGGGGGGCGTGTTTGTGTGGGTGGCGGGGGCAAAATGCTCACACGTGGCCCAGGGCTTGGCCTGGGCGGAGACCCAGGTGCTCCTGGCCTCTGAGAGGCTGGTTTGTCAGCTGCTTGGACAGGGGACTGGCTGGAAAGAGGGGTACTGGGGGGTGTGTGTGTGTGGGGGGGGTTGTGTGTGGGTGTGTGTGTGTGTGTACTGGGGTGTGTGTGTGTGTGTGTGTGTGTTCGTTCTCTGGAGGATACAGAACAGAAGCAGGTCTAGAAGGGCAGGTGCAGGTGGCTGCTGGGCCCCGGTCGCTGGCTCAGTGGACTCAGGAGTTTCCAGCTGTCAGCAGGGCGCAGCAGCCTGGGCCAGGTGTGAAGAGACTCCTGGAGGGGGCTGGGCTGAGGCCAGGTCTGTGCAGGAGGGCTGCCTGCCCATGCCAAGAAGGACACAGGGCCTTCTTGGTGGCAGTCTGGTGGTCTCCTTGGCCAAGTGGTTTCTGCCTGCTGTTGGGGTAACTATGTGGCTTTCTCAGCCTGAGGCCCCATCACCCCGGTAAGGCAGGGTTACCAATTAGCTGATTCCTCAGATGAGGAAAGTGCGGCTTGGAACTTGGGCTCCTGAGAGGGTCGTGGGTTGGGTTTCTGCCCTGGGAACTAAGGGTCCCCACAGCCTTCTGGAGTCCTTTTAGCCACATCTTTTCTAAAAGCCCGTGAGTGGCTGGACCATCACCATGCTACACATGGACAGAGAAACCAGAACTTAGGGAGCTCAGTGACTCATGGAGGTGGAGGAGCCTGGCCTTGTGGCCAGTCCTGGGGTCTTTCTCTTCCTTTTCAACTTGTTTTGAAAAGCTTTGGAACTTTTGTATGTATGTTATCTACCGCTGCAAGATAAATTACCTGAAATGTGGTAACTTGATCAACAGTAAATGTTTACTATTACTTTGCAGCCTTAAATGAGCTCACGCAGCGTCAATTGTTCAGATATGCAGATTGCCCTGATCTGGCCAGCAGGGGCCCTGGAGCTATGGTGTTCCCCATTGTTCTCTGCTTACTGTTTGGCACACAAATCTGAGCTGTGGGATGGGTCACACTCTGATTTGCCTCCTCAGAGGGGGTAGGGTTGAGAGGCCAAGATCCCGCCCCTGGGAGGGCCAGTGTGTAGCTCTGCTTTGGGTGACACCAGATCCTTGTTTTTGTTTTTTGCGTTTTTTTTTTTTTTTAGGTTTTCCTATTCTGGTTAATCATGTATTACTCGTATAAAACTGAAGTAGTAAATTAAAAATGTCTTTTCCTCATTTATTGTATTACTGTTCTGGGCAAGGGTTGAGCTGGGTCAGCGTGGAGGCAGGTAAAGTGCACTTGCCCTGGGGTACCGTTGCCTGGCCCTGAGAGCTAACCAGGGTGGCCCTTGGTGGGCAGTATGGGGGGAGAACAGTGGCCTGGCAGTCCTGATTTCTGCTGAAGCCCTCCCCATCCTTTGTAGGCTACTACGTGGGCATGTGCTTTGCAGCTTCAGAAAAGCAGCTCTACTCCCTCGGCCAGGCCCCAGAGGCCTGGCGGCTCTTCCTCCTGCTGGCAGTGACTCTGCCCACCATCGCCAGTACGCTGATCTACTACTGGTCCTGTGATCAGTGGGCCCGCCACCCGCTGGCCCGCACCCTGGCCCTCTACGCCCTCCCGCAGTCAGGCTGGCGGGCTGTGGCCTCCTCAGTCAACACTGAGTTCCGGCGGATCGATAAGTTTGCCACGGGGGCACCAGGGGCTCGTGTGATCGTGACAGACACGTGGGTGATGAAGGTAACCACATACCGTGTGCACGCGGCTCGGCAGCAGGATGTGCACCTGACCGTGACGGGGTCACGGCAGCACGCGCTCTCAGCGGACTCCAGCCTGCCTGTGCAGCTCCTCACCATTCACGTGGCCAGTGCCAGCCCTGGCGTGCGGGCCTTCGACATCCGGTAGGTATGCTTGTGGCCAGGGTCACAGTGAGGCTGGGGTGTGCTGGAGGCAGCCAGCAGTCAGGTTCTAGTCTTGGGCTCTTTGGGAGGCGATGACGCGTGGAGCACGTTCTTCTCGGCACCCTTCCAGCGGAACCCTCCCTCAAGGCCCCTTGTCCCCTCACACCCCCATAGGTGGTCTCTGCTTCTGCTTTCTCTGTGTTCTCCTTTGAGCTGCCTTTTGCAGCTCTTTTCAGGGGAGCATGTTAGGGATGTTCTGGGGGGTGGTACAGGACTGAGGCTTGGTGGCTGTCTTGGCTTTGGGGCCCAAGCCGAGGTCTTCCTGTCCCATTCAGGCTTCGGACAGCCTGTTGTCCCTCTTCTGTGATCCCCTTTGTGCCTGAACTTGTTGAAAGCCAGGCATTCTGTGTCACAGCTGCAATCTCCCCACTCTCTTTGCCCCTCCCTGCATCCCTTGAGGGCAGGTGGTCGGTGCTCATTCTGTGGGCTCTGGCTTCAGGGCTGTCTTTGCTGGCTGGTCTTTATCAGGCGACTGGGCTGTGCCTGGGCTCCCAAATTCTGTGTGGTGTGGGTGCCCTGTCACCCTAGGCACCTCGGCATCCCCACCAGGAATGATGGCCCTTCCCTGCAGAGGGGCCTCGGTTCAGTGGCCCCAGCCCAGCAGCCCCCACCTTGTGCAGGCTGAACTCCACGGAGTATGGTGAGCTGTGTGAGAAACTCCGCGCACCCATCCGCAGTGCGGCCAACGTGGTCATCCATCAGAGCCTGGGCGACCTGTTCCTGGAGACGTTTGCTTCCCTGGTGGAGGTCAACCCAACCTACTCGGTCCCTAGCAGCCAGGTGAGGGCTGGGTGGGGGCAGGTGGGTTCCCACAGGCCAGCCCCTGAGTCGGGGGGGCACAGGGCCGTCTGGCCAGGCTCCCTGTGACCCTCTACCCCCGCCCATAGGAGCTGGAGGCATGCATTGGTTGCATGCAGACCCGTGCCAGTGTGAAGCTGGTGAAGACCTGCCAAGAGGCAGCTGAGGGCGAGTGCCAGCGGTGCTACTGTCGCCCCATGTGGTGTCTCACCTGCATGGGCAAGTGGTTCGCCAGCCGCCAGGACCCCCAGCGCCCTGACACCTGGCTCGCCAGCCGCGTGCCCTGCCCCACCTGCCGTGCTCGCTTCTGCATCCTGGATGTGTGTGCCGTGCGCTGAGCCTGCTGGCTGGAGCAAGGGAGTGGCCTTGGGGGTCCCAGCGAGCCCTGCTAGGGACCCCACAGCCGCCAGGAGGAGCAGCCAGGGCTCCAGGCCCTCATTTGTGTCGTCAGCCAGGGGTTCTTTCCCCAGCATGATGGAGGACGAGGGTTTTTGTTTAAAAAGGAAGTTTTCTTCTGCAGCAGTGTCACTGGGATGGGACTTCAGCGCCTCCGCTTCCTTTGCTTCTTGTTTCTCCAGGTGGGGGTAGGTGCTGGACTTGGAACACGGTATGGGGTGGGGCCCGTTTCCAGAGCATTGTGAGGCTGCCTGGGCTGTCTTCTGGAGACCAGGGATCTGCCCCCATGGCCCTACCCTGAACCACTTGCCTTAATTTTGTGTAACACACCTGCCTTTCGGTTACATGCCAGACCCAGGTTCATCCAAAGTGGTTGCAGTCTGTCCTCCAGGCTCCTGTCTCCAAGCTGGCTGCTGGCTCTGTGCTGTTGTGTCCCCTTTGCATCCCACCAGGCGGCTCTGAGGGTCTGGGGGAGAGTCTGGCGGTGCAGAGAGAGACTGGGGTGCCACTGCAGGGTGACAGCACTGCCTGGGGCTTCCTGGGTGGGGTGGCCCCCACCTGCGCTGTGGCCTGGGGAGATCCTGGACTTCTTGTTAGGGGCTGGCTTCTCTCAACGCCTATTCTTTAGCTGCATGCTTGTGGGGGTTGCCTATCTCCTGGAGGGCATGCACCTCCGTGCCTACTGCTGCCCGGTGAGTCCAGAGAAAGGCCAAGCCCGACTCCCAGCCAGAGGGGATACTGCGCGGAAGACAGCGACAGACCACATGCAGACAGACTTGGGACACGGCACAGGGCTGGCCACAGCTCCGTGGGGTCCACCTGGGTCAGAAAGTGATGTGCCTCTTCCCAGTTCCCGGCGGCACATCTAGGAGGGCGGTGGCAGCCAGGCCATGAGGCCCCGCTCTGACCAATGGGGTTGCTGGAGGGGGCCCTCGTATTTGTAGCTCTAAGCCCCCTTAGCCTGGCTGTTTGAAGCAAGGGTGATGGACCCGGCCGCTTGACTTGCCCGAGGTCCACTGAAGCCCAGGGGTTTGGGAGCTGAGGCGGCTCAGTTTCGTGGGCTGCCAGGGTACCCGCAAACGAAGGCCATCAGAGGGGACGGCGAGCCCAGCCTCCGCCCAGGGTTTCAGGTGCCGCCGAAGGCCTGAGTTGGGTTATTTTTACTACAAAAGAAAGTTATTTAGTTTTATAAAGACAAATTTATTGTATCTGAGTGATACGGTATTTAATAAAAGCCTGAAGTACATGCTGGAACGTTTTGTTTTTCCTGATACTCGAACTGGTAACGGGGAGGAGCCGACTGGGCAGTAACAGCACTGGGCCCACTCGGTCTACACTGAGGACGGAGGCGGGCGCCGCGGCAGCCGCGGCCGCACGACGGAGGTCTCACCAAGCCCAGGCCCGGGGCTCCAGCGGGAGCGGGCCTGGGGTTCTGCGGAAGGGGCGGCGGGCCCGCGGAGGGCGGGCAGGGGTCAGGAGCCCGAGGCCCGGCCCGACGCACCCCGCGGCCTCGCCTTCCGGGTTCCACTTTCCCGCCTGCGCAGAGGCCGCCCCCGCGGGGCCGACCAATCGGAGGCCGTCTCGCCGGCCGACCAACCAGAGGCGCGTCCTCTCCGGGTCTTGGCCCCTCCGAGCGCCTGCGTCGCGCGCGCGTCCGAATCTCCCGCCAAAGCCCCCCCCGCCCTGCCCGCCGAGGTGCCGCAGCCCCGGCCGTCCCCATGCTGGGAGGGGGGCAGCCTTTCCTCGGGCCTCTCCTCGCTCGGCCACACGCGTCGATCCGCCGCCTCCCAGAGGCAGCGTCGGGGCCGCGGCCTCGCGTCTCCCCGCCCAGGCCCGGGCCGCCTGCGAAGCGCGCGCTGCCGCCT
>NC_058404.1:202870725-202879017 GCF_002201575.2 Neomonachus schauinslandi
CGGCGCCTGGTGGGGAGGGTCTTTATTCTGGCTGCTTGGGGCGCCTGGGGATTCCCTCCCCGGCCGGTTAAGGCACCTGGGGGTCCCCCAGGCTGTGGGTTACCTCCGGGCTGGCTGAGGCGCCTGGGGATCCCCTACCCGACCAATCAAGCAGTCTGGGCGCCCCACCTGACCGGTTAAGGTGCCTGTGGGTGCCCCAGCTGCTTGTCAAGGTACCTAGGGTTACCAGCCGAGTTGTTGAGGCTTCTGGGGAGGGGTCTTCGTTCTGGTCGGTTAAGGTGCCTTGGTCGTCTCTACCCGACAGGTTAGGGCGCCCAGGGGTCCTCAGCGATTGGGTAAGGCTCTTGGGGGTCATCCCCTGACTGGTCAAAGAGGCTGAGGATCACCACCCTACTGGTTAAGCTGCCTGGGGGTCCCCTACCTGGCTGGTCAAGGCGCCTGGGGGGGGTCCCCCACCCAACTGTTAAGGCACTTATGGGTTACCACCCAGCTGGTTGAGGCACCTCGGGAGCCCTAGGTGACTAGTTAGGGTATCCGTGGGTCCCGCCCAGCTGGTTAAGGTGCCTGTGGGCCCCCGCCCTACTGTTTATTGTAGCTGTGGGTTGTCCCCTGACCGTTTGGGGTGTCTGTGCTCCGCATCAGTTGACTAATTCAGGTGTTTGTGGGTCACAACGCTTGGTTGGTCGTGGCGCCTGAAGGTCACCGTGGCTGACTTGTTAAGGCACCTGTGCCTCAAACGCTTGGCTAATTAACGGTGCTCGTATCTTTGAACACTGGACCGTTAAGGCACCAACGTGTCCCAACGTGACTAAGGTAGCTGAGGATCCCACGAGAGCCTCTGGTGACAGGTGTGCGCAGAAACTGGCCTCGGTCTCTGTGAGTCTACTGTGTTTTAGGGACGGTGTGGGAGGCTGCCGTGAACTCTTCAGGATGTTCCAGCACAGCTAGTTAGCTTGTGCCTCAGAGGAATCCTCTTAGAGAAGTGTCCCACCACGGTCAAAAAAGGTGTCTGAACGCCAGAATGCAAATGAGGGTGTAAGTTGCAGCTTCCTCTTTTCATCCCGGTGCTGCGGGTGCTTTGTGAGGAGCCTTCCCTGTGGTATTCACGCCGGCAGTTTCCGGGTGGGGTCGTGTGCTCCCTGTGCCTGTGCTCTGACGGGGGTGGCTCAGCTAGTCAGGGTATTTCAGAGGGACAAGGAGAGGCTGAGAAACCCAGGGGACGGTGGGGAAGGCCAGTGTGTGCTTCAGAGGCCACAGTCAGGGAGACCTCTGTTGGCGACCTTTGTGTGGACAGGGGGTGACAGGGATGTGGTCGCTCTGATGGCCTACGTGCCCTTAGCTGGGGATGTGTTTGGCCTGTCTGAAGCCTGACTAGCAGAGGACAAGCAGGGCGTTCAGGTGGAAGGGGAGGTGGGGAGGAATGTGTGGTGCACGTTAGACTTTTTAAGGCCGTTCTTGTACTTGTTGATGGGTTGAGGGGGATTCAGAGAGGAGTCTAGGATGACTCAAGTGTTTCACTCTGAACACCTTTGTTCCTTGGGGAACCGTTTGCTAGGATGGAGAGGGTGGGGGTAGAGCAGACCTGGCATGGGGAAGGAGGCAGTAATTAATGAGGCCTGAGTGTGGATGCGGAGGCTGCCCACGTTCTGCACGATGAGACCTCGCTGCGTATAGTTAATTTTAAAGATCTGGGGCTAGAAGAGATACTCGGGAAGAGACGCTGAGTGTGGGAGAGCGCCTGGACAGTGTTAGAGCTGGATGTGAAGAGAAGCGGTGAAACACCACGGAGATCAAGGTCTGAGTCCCCCGGTGGTCTCCTGTTTAGCTGAGAAGAAAACGTTAAATCCTTATATTGCCTTAAAAGTCCTTTGTATCCCCATGGGTACTCCTCTAGCTCAGCAGTTAGCCCCTTGGGCCTCCTTACTCATCTAACGTGGCAGAAAGCCCGTGGCTGCTGCTCGTCGCCCCGGTCCGCCGTGCTGATGCGTGGGGGATGCATACAGGTGCCTGCAGTAGAGCCAGGTGCTTTTCCATTTCGGGGTGTGGGAGGTGGTTCCTGTGCAGGCAGTTAGCTCGTTGTACAGAGTGGGCTTTGTTTTCCGTTCGAGCACTTTCCCTGAATGTACTCTTGTCCTAAGGTCGGTTAGGTTGGTGAGTACGACTTGCTTAATCTAGAAAGTTGGCTTTAGTTCTACGAAAGGTATTTTCCGTTATTCTACCAAAATACGTGATGTAGTGGCAGGTCATTTGTAAGCTCCTTTTAAGAGTTCAGCAGTCTCATGGCCCAGGCCTTAGCCTCTTGGTCCGCGAGTGATGACATTGAGGTCCAGCTCTGGACAGCCTTGCATTTGGTTCCTCTCTGTATCTGGGATACAGTTACTGAGTCATACTGACTTTTGGTTCATTAAGTTGACTTCAGACCTTGCCAATCATTTTTAGATTCTGGAAATTTAGTTTTAGAAATCTAGTTTTAGTTTTTCTGGGTGAGGTAGCTGTAAGAGAAGAACTATGGTAATTGCACACAGGGATCATTCATTTGTTATTGCAGTTGCATTTTCAAAGCGTGCCGTGTGGTTTGCAGCTAGGGTGCATCCGGTTGCCTAGAGTGGCAAATGAAGTTGTGTCTAGCTTTGATGCATCAGCGGTGAGCAGTAGAAAATTGAAGAGGAAAAATAAAATTCCATTTATATCTCATCTACAAATAATAGACATACCAACAATTCTGACTGCAAGAATTCTTGTCATTAAGCCTTTTTCAAATTGCCTGCCTTTTTTTTTTTTTTTTTAAAGATTTTATTTGTTTGAGAGAGAGAGCGAGAACATGAGCAGAGGGGAGATGCAGAGGCAGAGGGAGAAGCAGGCTCCCCAAGGAGCAAGGATCCCGATGCAGGACTTGATCCCAGGACCCTGGGATCATGACCTGAGCCGAAGGCAGATGCTTAACCGACTGAGCCACTGAGGTGTCCCTTGACGAAAGGTTTCCTTGATCTCTGGATTGAACTGGGCTCCTAGTTTACACTTAGCCCAACTCTAAGGGGTGCTGTTACCAGTACACTAAATCCTAATGTAGCAGGGACTCCCATGTATATTCCTATTTCCCTATTTTAATTAGGTGATATATTCTGAATAGTTAATTACATGCATTTAAAAGTGAACAGTAGCCACCATTTATTAAGTACCTTTTATGTGCTGGTCACTTTGCTTAGTATGGAGTGTTATTTAATTCTTTTTTAAAATACTGAAAAATAGTCTCTTATTTTGTAAATAAAAGACCAAGTTGTATTAGGCACCATTGTCTGTGCTGAAGATGGCTTGTTGACTTGGCCTTCCCCCCAGTGGACTGTTTCCTCATGATCCAGCCAACACTGGCACATGGTGGGTGCTTACAAGCTCGACAGATGAAGCCCAGAGAGGCTTGAAGTGAATTGCCCAAACTCAGGGACCGAGTAAGCGATGGAGCGTAGAGTATCCTGGAGCCCATGGCACTCTGCAAGCAACATCTGAGCATCTCCTGGTGTGCTGCTTGGAAGGACACTGAATGTAGGTGCCGTGGTTCAAATGCACGTTTTTGTTGTATTGCAGTTTTACCACTCCTGAAGGCCCGAAGCCCCATTCTAGATGTTCAGACTGGGCAAGTGCAGTTGAAGAGGATGAAATGAGGACCAGAGTTAACAAAGAAATTGCAAGGTATACATCCCAGACCCTTGTGAAGCATTATCCTTGGTGTTTCTTATCATATGTTAGCTTTGAGGTATGTGTTAGAAGGATGATTCTTCAGAGTCTGGTCCCCATCCCAGCAGCATTAGCAGGGCCTGAGCACTTGTTAGAAATGCCCATTCTCAGGCCCCACCCCAGGCCTCCTGAATGGGAAACTCGGGGTGGGGTCCAGCCATGTCTTAAAGAAGCCGTCCAGATGAGCCTGCTCACTGAAGGTTCAGGACTACTGTCTTAGTGGCCATCCATCCACCATGGCAGTAGGTGGGAAGATGGTACTACCATTATGTGCTCTAACCTACCACATTGGGTTCTGCCACCCCAGCAAGCTGTGTGGCTCTCTCTTTAGATGGGGAGCGCACTCTTGTCTGACACCTGGTTCAGGTAATAGCTCGGGAGTGGGAGAGCACAGGGGGGGTCCCCTTGCAGCTGTACCCAAAATTGTTGTGTATATCCAAGTTCTCCCAAACTCTAAGCCACTGCCTCGACTCATTATGGTTCAGATGATGCATCCTTAAGCACTGCTTCTCTCTCTTTGATTACATTCTCTCGGGTATTTTTGCGTTTTTCCTTCCCTTTGAAATATTCCATCCAACCCAGCTGATTGAGCTTTGAGTTAAAATGCTGTGGCTCATAATCAGTTGGAGTATGTTGAACCGAGTCCATTGGTTCTTAATTCTTATGAGAAAATGTGTCCTCTCAGCAGGGAAGCAGGGCCAGATTGCCTGTTTCACCTCTGCAGTGGTTGATGGTATTTATAGCTGCCTCCTTAGGAAAAGCACAGGCACACGTGGGGGTTAGTTAGGACCACTCAAAGGGCTGCTTTAATTTATTTTAGGCATCAAAATATATGTGTGTGGGTGGGCGGTGTGCCTGGTTAGAAAAGTGAACTGGAAGTTCACAGACGTGGGCTCCTCCAGTGTTCTGAATTTGTTGTTTTATTCATATAGACGTCAGTTTTCCCAGCTGTAGAGCTAGGATGTTTGATTTGGACTGTGTAGTTTCTGTGTTCCGCTCCCAAGGCTTATAACAGCTCTTCTCACATACCTATGTGTCCTGACCCTTGCCAGGGACTATCTGCAGATCTTATGCTATGTATGGAGACCCCTCTCTTTTTTTTAAAGATTTTATTTATTCATTTGAGACACAGATACAGAGAAAGCGAGCGAGCGAGCGACAGCATGAGCAGGGAGAGAGGGAGAGGGAGAAGCAGGCTCCCCGCTGAGCAGGGAGCCCAATGCGGGGCTCGATCCCAGGACGCCAGGACCATGACCTGAGCCGAAGGCAGACGCTTAACCATCTTTTGATGGACCCCGCTTTAGTCCTCGGTTGTCCCACAGGCCTGTCTCCGAAAAGTGTTCTTTGCAAAACAGTCCTGCTCTATTTTGGGCCACTCTGCCAATCACACCCTTCCTGATGGAAGGCTGCTGCTTTAGTAAGACCCAGGTGGTTTGACCTGCTGCTGATGGTAGTCTGCCTTTTTACCAGAATTTAGTTCACTGTACTTCAAGGAGGATAATACACACTACACACCAGCTGTCTGAAAATTGGAAAATGGGTTTAGCCATACTAGAAGCCAGTCTTTTTCAGCTGGAGTCCCTGAGAGAATGAAGCCCTACAGAAAGGGATATTGAGGGCCTGCTTTCTCAGTTCGCATAGGCTGGTATAGAATCGGCGCTTTTCTAGATACACAGGAAACAAACTCATTCATTACTTCCTGGTGTCCAAACTCCTCGGTGCCTCAGCAGACTTGAGGCCTGGCACTTTGGGAAGGAGACACAGTAATATATGACATGTTTTAGACACATGAACTTTTAGCTTGAGATGGTTCATGGTTTCAGTGTTAGATCGAGCTACACTCCTTTGGCTGATGTACCTTGGCAAAGCGGGGTTTTGGTAGTTGCTGTGATGGAAATCAATGAGGAACAAGACTGGGGGCTGGTGTTCAGTCTCTTTGCAAGATTGGAGAAAGCGAGCACAACCCAGTAGGCACACACGTAAGTAATTGTGGTATTAGAAATAAAAACTGTTTATCTCAACTTCACATTTTTTTTTTTTTTTTCCCCCGAAAGTGGATCTCACTACTTAACCTGACGCTGTTAGGGGCTTTTTTTGGCTTAGAGAATTTCCATTACATATGATGGTACCCAGGGTCATTGAGGTGGTTGTTTACTCACAGGGCCTGGCTGCTCTAAGCACTTTGTACGAGCTTGGCCTGTAACACCTTCTTATGAGAGAAGGTGACTGAGGGAGATTGAAAATAAACGGAACCACTGTGCTGTTACCCTCATTCACTCACCAGACCACACTGCTCAGGGAGAAGGCCTGACCTCTGGGGGCTGTCTTAAAAGCATTGTCTTCAGTTAATTTCTATACCTTTCTAAAACAGCAATGTTTATTTTGCTCTCAGATATAAAAGAAAACTCATAAATGACTTTGGGAGAGAGAGAAAATCCTCATCAGGAAGGTAAGTGCCATGTAAATGTTTCTTCTCTGATTTGATAGGCCTGTCACCCGCTAGTGGGAAGAATTGTGCATGGGATGCTGGTTTCTCAGCGGCTTGTGCTGCCTTGTCCTTTCCTCCCTGCTTTGGAATTTGTACCTCTTATGTACTACATTCCCATGGAGAGAGTTCTGGACTGTTCTGGGATTAACATGGTTTGGAATCCAGAGGACAGATGTTCTTTCATCATTTGTTTCAGCATTTTCTTACGTAGCGGTCTTAACCTTGAGGCTCATTCTGTCCGTCTCATCTTCAGTTCTGACTCCAAGGAGGCGGGGTCCACGGTGCCAGCTGACTTAGAGACAGATGAGAGCGTCCTGATGAGAAGGCAGAAGCAGATCAATTACGGGAAGAACACCATCGCCTACGACCGCTATATTAAAGAAGTCCCGAGGTAGTCTTGTCTCACTGGTGCATCCTGATGGAGTTGTGGGGCACTGCCGTCTAGACTCTAGTCTGCTTTCATGGTGCATCTGACTCTGGGCGTACTTCACGCGCTCTCAGGACCATTGAACCACTTTGAGGCACTTATGTTAATGACGAGGAAGGGATGGGTGACTGAAAACCCAGGGACACGAAGATAAGAAACTTAACGTGTTATAGTTCAGGGTGTTAGTTAACACTTCAGGTCCCAGGACTCCTGCGCTCTCAGAAATATAAGGCTATTAACGTGCGTGATGGGGGAAGAGTAAAATTCAGGTGACAGGTTGTAAAGATGGTGTTGGAGAAAAACATGAACCTTGCCCCCTCTTGTCCCAGCAGCATGCTCTTCCTACCTTGCTCCTCACAGGGTTGCAAAGAAAGCTTAGAGAGGGCATCCATTTCTCGATAGGACTGGGGTTCAGATGTGCGTTTCTGGAACACAGATAGTAAAGGGGTAGTAGAGTCAAAGGGGTGGTGCTTTTTCATATATTACTTTTGCTCATTTTATAGAGTTTCAGTTGACCTATGGTTTTTTGATAACTCTAATCTCAGAGTTTGGTTAATCTTCAAGCGGATGTGTAGATGCGGATGGTACGTATTAGGACAACCTCCCTCTTTCCTGTAGACACCTTCGACAGCCCGGCATCCATCCCAAGACCCCCAACAAATTCAAGAAGTATAGTCGACGATCGTGGGACCAGCAGATCAAGCTCTGGAAGGTGGCTCTGCATTTTTGGGATCCTCCAGCTGAAGAAGGATGTGATTTGCAGGAAATGTATGTCTTCATTGCATTCTTGTCCTGTTTCTGCGATTTGTGCAGTGACTGAAATCACTTGATCATTTATGTGCAGGTTATCATGGTATTAAGTCCCCCTGGAGTTCTGAGAGAGCAGAGTAGCCTGCGGCCACAGCTTCATGTCTGTTTTCCCTGTGCATAAAGTCGGATGGGTGGACTCTGGGAGGCTGGTGGAGGGAGGAATCTGCTTCCTGGATTTAATTTACTTTGTAGCTAGAGAAAATGGAGCTCAGTAAATGTAGTAATATGCGGGCTGTTGTTCTTAAATTTTGAAGAAATAATGTTCTTAAATTTTTTTTTTTTTTTAAAGGAAAGCAGGATCTTTTTTTTTTTTATTTGCGAGAGAGAATGAGAGACAGCACGAGAGGGAGGAAGGTCAGAGGGAGAAGCAGACCCCCTGCCGAGCAGGGAGCCCGATGCGGGACTCGATCCCGGGACTCCAGGATCATGACCCGAGCCGAAGGCAGTTGCCCAACCAACTGAGCCACCCAGGCGCCCCATGATTTTATTTATTCATTTGAGACAGAGAGAATGAGAGACAGAGAGCATGAGAGGGGGGAGGGGCAGAGGGAGAAGCAGACCCCCCGCCGAGCAGGGAGCCCGATGCCGGACTCGATCCCGGGACTCCGGGATCATGACCTGAGCCGAAGGCAGTCGCCCAACCGACTGAGCCACCCAGGCGCCCCAAGACTTTTTTTTTTTTTTAAGATTTTATTTATTTATTTGAGAGAGAATGAGAGAGAGAGCACATGAGAGGGGGGAGGGTCAGAGGGAGAAGCAGACCCCCTGCCGAGCAGGGAGCCCGATGCGGGACTCGATCCCGGGACTCCGGGATCATGACCTGAGCCGAAGGCAG
>NC_058404.1:202879117-202893675 GCF_002201575.2 Neomonachus schauinslandi
GGACTCGATCCCGGGACTCCGGGATCATGACCCGAGCCGAAGGCAGTTGCCCAACCGACTGAGCCACCCAGGCGCCCCAATGTTCTTAAATTTTAAAATAGGGCGCCTGGGTGGCTCAGTCGGTTAAGCGACTGCCTTCGGCTCGGGTCATGATCCCGGAGTCCCGGGATCGAGTCCCGCATCGGGCTCCCTGCTCGGCGGGGGGTCTGCTTCTCCCTCTCCCGCTCCCCCCTCTCGTGCTCTTTCTCTCTCTCACTCTCTCTCTCAAATAGATAAATACAATCTTTAAAAAAGAATTTTTTTAAATAAACATTCTAAAAGGTATTTGAGTAACATGTGGAACTATGAAAATAAAAGGCCTGTCTTCATTAAGGAAGCCTTTTATCTTTTTCCTGTTTTTTAATTTTTTTTTTTAAGATTTATTTGAGAGGGAGAGAGAGAGAGATGAGAGCATGAGCAGGGAGGAGGGGCAGAGGGAGAAACAGACTCCCTGCTGAGCGTCAGGACCTGAGCCGAAGGCAGCCCCTTCACGGACTGAGCCACCCAAGCGCTCCTCCCTGTTGGTTTTTAAACTCAAGCCCAGTTGGAAGGGCCTCAGGCCTGAGGTTTTGCCCTGGGGTTAGGACACCGGTTGAACAGGGAGGTGGGAAGGACTGTCTTGCACTCGCCCCTTCTTTGGGCACCTCTTCTCAGCTCCTTCTTGACCTGGGTCTCTGCCTTCCTCAGAGACAGATTATTCATTCAGCAAATACTTGAGTTTCTGCTTTGTGCTGGGGAAATTTATTGGAACCTGTCATGTTTGAAATGACTTCTTTTTTTTTTTTTTTTTTTTATTCATGAGAGACAGAGAGAGAGAGAGAGAGAGACAGAGGCAGAGGGAGAAGCAGGCTCCCAAGGAGCAGAGAGCCCGATGCGGGCCTCGATCCCAGGACCCTGGGATCATGACCTGAGCCAAAGGCAGACGCTCAACCATCTGAGCCACCCAGGCGCCCCGTTTGAAATGACTTCTAACATGGCTTTATAGATTTGGCCTCACAGATGTCATCATGTCATACCCATTTTTTCCCACTGTGACACTATTGTCCCTTCTCTAGGAGTAGAAAATCGGAAAATCAGCGATTGCAGTGTTCATCAGCCCCCCTAATTGGGCCTATATTAACGCTTCCACTTAGAAGGGTGCTTGTGGGTGCGTAAATAGTTGCACCACAGTTGAGAATGGGCAGGTGGTGGTGTGCTCTGAGCCAGGTGGACGTTTCTCCTTGCCATCACTGTGGCCAGCATTACCTGTGTGGGGCGGGGAGATGGGGGGAGATGGTGGGGGGTTTCACTGGAAACCGTCCCGATGGCTTCAGGAGCATAGGAGACACTTGTCAGTCAGTGTTTGCTGCATGGGGCAGCGCGCTACTGATCATGCTCGTATTGAGTGAACAGGCTTGGAGCACCTCCCTGCTTTTAAGTGGTGGCTGATGCACGTGTTTGCTTTCACCTCGCAGACATCCTGTGGACCTCGGCGAGATGGAGACTGAGTCTGCAGAAAGCAGCTCCGAGTCCCATACAAGCTCTCAGGACAACTTCGTAAGTGCCTTTTCTTGGTTCCATCTCTCACCATAGGTGTCGGGTTAGTTGCTGACTGCGTCTGCCCCTTGATGAGCTGACACTGAAGCCAAAGTTTGGTTCTGGTGCTTATGAAGAAGGGGTTCCTTTATCCCTTCTCTGACGTCATTGAAATGTTGACTTGATGGCGTTCCTAGGTAGTGGCCTTAATTGAGGTTTTTGGTTCAATCCACCTAATAAGTTCTACCATTTTCATTTTAAAAGTGAAAGGCCTTTTTTCCTCTGATTCCAGTGTCTGTGTAGGCCTCGTCACTGGCATTAATTTTAGGCTGTATACAGTTTTTGGGGGTGATTTGCTAGTACAAGATCATTTGCTAATTACTACTATATAAAGGTATGCTTTGGGCCTAAGGGTTTCCCCCACATTGGCCGATTTTTAAAAATTACATGGTTTTTGAGAGGGAAAAAAACTATAAAGATTAAAAACGATATATAAAATTATCTCATCTAATCCTGTAGTTGTTGGTTGGGTGCATGTTCCTTCAGACTTTTCTGCATTTGTGCAAGCAAATATATGTGAGCAGGTTATAATAAAAGCTCTATTGTTTTTATAAAGGAGACCACCTTGATATTTGTGTATGGAAATACTTAACATATTAAGTGGAAAAAAAAAAAACCAGATTGAAACTAGAAAAAAGCAAACGTTTGTTGTGAAGTACTTCTGTTTTATGTGGGATCATCCTGTACCGTGTTTGGACAGTGGGGAAGCCTATAAAATAAAGGTGCATAGTTGCCTTTTTCTTTTTCTCTCTCTCTCTCTCTCTCTTTTTTTTTTTTTTTTTGCCTTCCATCTGTGTCCCCCTACCGTGGCAAGCCTGGCATGTGTCCTTCTAGTCTTGTGGCCCATCGCGTACCTCACACTCTCTGTGACCCACGTATGTGACTGCAAGGTCAGGAGTAATACAGATGTCCAACTGTAGAGCAATAGCAGAGTTGTGTCACAACGACTAGAGCTGTTACAGGTTGTTTCTGAAGACTGATGACGTGGGAAAGTTGTAGAGAGAAATAAAAACAGGATGTTTAATGATGGAATGATTCCAGTTTTGTGGCTGTTGACGTGTATGTAGGACTAAAAGGAACCCATGAACATCTCAACTGGTGGCCTCCATAGTTTGGATCAAAAGTAACCCTTGTCCCAGCTCAAGAAACAGATTCTGAACATACCACCTGCAGAATCAGAAGTTAGAGGGAGATGCTCAGGCCCAGGGGGCAAGGGGAGGGGAGCCAGACCATGAAGATTAGAGACAGGGGTCCTGGGGGGAGTCCTGGGGGGTCCAAGAAGAGGTGGTTCAGAGATGGCTGGATGTGCTGAAGGGAAGAGAAGCCCGGGCCTAAGCACTTTATTTAGTACTACAAACACCTGGGTAACTGTGTCCCTCAACCACCCCACTAGATGCTGCACACAACCATTATGTCATTGTGCTCCAGAAATGTCATCCTGACAGAACAACGCTCCTGGCTAATCAGCTGTCCATGTTCAGGCCTCCTGGCTGCCCTAAGAACGGTCTTTTTACAAGTCTTTTTTTCTTTTTTGACCCACAGTTTAATCAAGGATTACTTGCTAAATTGTTATTTCTTACATTTTCTTAACTTAGAATAGTCTTCCTGCCTTTTTCCTCCCATGACAGTGACTTTTTGGGAAGACTTCAGGCTAGTTTTTGTAATGCAGAGTTCCTCATTTGGGAGTTCTCCTACTGTTTCTTTAAGAACTAGATTCAGATTGAACACTTCAGGCAAGAATGTGACCATGGTGGGGGTGTATGTCCCTTTGTCTCATTATTGGGGATGTTAAATTTATAATATGATTCAAGTGGTATCAACCAGATTTCTTCATTGTAAAAGTAACTTTTTTTTCTTTTTTTTAAAAGATTTTATTTATTTACTTGAGAGAGAGAATGAGAGAGTAAGAGCACATGAGAGGGGGGAGGGTCAGAGGGAGGAGCAGACTCCCTGCAGAGCAGGGAGCCCGATGCGGGACTCGATCCCGGGACTCCAAGATCATGACCTGAGCCGAAGGCAGACGCTTAATTGACTGAGCCACCCAGGTGCCCCTAAAAATCACTTCTTTAACGTTCATTTAAAACTTCAGTTTTGGGCGCCTGGGTGGCTCAGTTGGTTGAGTGACTGCCTTCGGCTCAGGTCATGATCCTGGAGTCCCGGGATCGAGTCCCGCATCGGGCTCCCTGCTCGGCAGGGAGTCTGCTTCTCCCTCTGACCCTCCCCCCTCTCATGTGCTCTCTCTCATTCTCTCTCTCTCAAATAAATAAAATCTTTAAAAAAAATAAAAATAAAATTTTAGTTTTAGTTGGTATAAACATTGAGCTTCACTGGGTTTAAATGCCCTAAATAATAAACTCTTAACATTTGATTGTTTGACCTTGTAATTAAGTTTTTTTTAATGAAAAAGCAAAACCTGTTTAGTAAGGCAATTCAGAAATACACTAAATTAAACACTGGTATCTCCTGCCCTGAGAGCCACTATTGAGTTTTGTCCCGTCTTTCAGTGTTTTTGTGCTCATAGGTGTACACGGGTGTACACGTCTGAGCTTTTTGTTCCATGTAGCACACACGATTCCTTTGGTAGTGTAGTTACTGGGAATTGTGAGTGCGTAGATCTTGACAGACGCTCTGTCACTTGATTCCCAAAAGCTGTACAGTGCAGGATGGGCTCAGGAGGGGGCTGTCCTCTGCCTGAGTGCAGAGCAGCTAAGCTAGATCCTCCTCGGCAGGTGAGCACGTGCTCAGTGGTTGGTGGGATTCTGCTCCACCAGTCACGATGCAGCCCTTAGAGTCAAAGGGCTGGGGCTCAGACGCCGTAAAGGGTCCGTTAGTTTCTTTTTTTCTTTTTTAGATTTTATTTACTTATTTATTTGACAGAGACACAGCGAGAGAGGGAACACAAGCAGGGGGAGTGGGAGAGGGAGGAGCAGGCTCCCCGCTGAGCAGAGCCCGATGCGGGGCTCGATCCCAGGACCCTGGGATCATGACCTGAGCTGAAGGCAGACACTTAATGACTGAGCCACCCAGGCGCTCCAGGTCCGTTAGTTTCTAATGGGTTGGTTGGTGGGTAGGGATTTGACATACCCACGGAGAGGAAAGATTGATGTTATCCGTGAATTTTAATTAGGTAATGGTTTTGAATTCTCTCAGGAGCATTCCAGCACACATAGACCTTCGCTGGTAATGCTCCGTCTTAGTCCTGTGGCGCTGTGGGCAAAGGAGGCGGCGGTCGCCCCTGGTAGGGGTGTGGTGCGCAGCCTTGTGCGTCGTGTCTTGGGAACTAGCCCTGACTGTGCTCCTGTCTTCTAGGACATGTACTCTGGCACACCCACTAAAGTCAGGCACGTGGACTGCCGAGTGGAGGACGAGTTTGATTTGGAAGCTTGTTTAACTGAGCCCTTGAAAGATTTCTCAGCCATGAGCTAACTGATGCCACCTGGGGGCCACTGGGAGCAAGAGTTGCCTCCACCTGGCAGGTTGGGGGCCGGCCGAGCATGTGTCCTGTGTTGGTAACCGGATGGTTTCTGTTCCTAGTTCATTATCTTATTATCTCATGGTGAATTGTTATTCTTGCCTTATTTTCTTAAGACACGTTAATTTTGTGTATAGTGAATGTATTTTGCATGTTTTAAATTGTAAATGGAACTAAATCCAAGGAAAATTGAACTTGACGCAGTCTTGAAAACTTAATTGCTTAATCTCTACCATCCTCCAAGTTAACCTGACGAGCATATTTTAACTGATTTTCCGCCAGTATGTTAGATGTTACGTTGTTACTTGTCAGATGGCTGGTTTGGGGTTAGTCACACATTCATGGGGCCAGTTATGCATCAGCTTTCTTTACTGGTATCTGAATATTCTCATAATTGGATAATTTTAGTATCTTTACGGAAACTTAATTTTGGGCCTTTTGTTAGTACGTCAAGGTGTGTTTTTTTTCCCTCCTACAGAGCACTGAATAGTCGAAGGTAGTAAATTGAGCTGTTACGGGATTTTATGTAAGTTACACAGTCTTAATTTGGTACTTGTAAATAGCGCTAGGTAGGCCTTCTACCTGTAATACTCCAAGAGTTAAGGCAGCAGAGGGGTTTAGAAAGAACATTTTTTTACAGTCAGTTAATTTACCATGTAAAATTGCTGTAAATGATAATGTGTACAGATTTTCTGTTCAAATATTCAATTGTAAACTTGTTAAGACTGTTATGTTTCTATTGCTTTTGTATGGAATGATATTACAAAAATAAAAAAGAACCTTCTTACCTGATTTATCACGTTGCCAAATAGGCTACCTGCTGAGATAATTGCTGCGTTTGAAGGACCTAATTATCTGTCCTTACCGAGTGGCACTGGGGAGGACAGCGCACGGTGGTGAAGGAAGCATGGCCCTGGCTCATTGAACTCTGCCCAGTGAGGACCTTATTTCATAGGTTTGGAGCTCTGATGGCGCATCTTGGTCAGGCCAGAGTCACATCCGAATCTCCTGTGACTGCAGAGCCTGGCCACATTCGGCGTGTGTCCAACAGACTTAACGGGGTTTGATGCTCATTCAGCAGCTGGGGTGAGTGGCAGGGCCTTTCCCTGTTTCCTGAGACAGACCAGGGCTGTGCAGTCTGCCTTGGAGCAGAGTGAGCATCGGACCTGGGTTTCGAGGGGCAGCCCTGACCACCTCATGTCTTCTGTAGTTATGCACTTGAACCCTGGAAACTTGGCCTACAGACATGGCCACTAGGCCACAGCCATGTGCCCTAAGAATGGTCCCTCAGACATGATGCTGATGTTATCTCAAGCAAAGGATGGGTTTTGTCAGCTTTGTTCACGGTCTTTCAAAAGGAGCCCTTCCTGGGGCGCCTGGGTGGCTCAGTTGTTAAGCGTCTGCCTTCGGCTCAGGTCATGATCCTGGGGTGCTGGGATGGAGCCCCATGTCGGGTTCCCTGCTCCGTGGGAAGCCTGCATCTCCCTCTCCCACTCCCCCTGCTTATGTTCCTGCTCTCGCTATCTCTCTCTGTCAAATAAATAAAAATCCTAAAAAAAAAAGGGGGGGGACCCTTTCCTTGTTCACTTTGTTCAGCCCATACTGTGTCAGGCACAGTTCTATTGGTATTGGAGACCTGCAGGAGACAGGGTGCTCCAAAATCTGCACTCACACTCTACTGGGGACAGAAGACTGTAAGTACAGCGTCAGGTTAAGGGGTAAGAGCAGAGATGGGCAGGGGCCTTGGGGAGGACTGGGAGGTGGGAAGTTGTCATTTTTTATAGGCTGGTTGAGAGATGCCTGATGAGGTGGCATTTGGACAGACATGGTCTCAGGGAGGACCATGTGCCTCAGAAGGCAGCAAGTGCAAAGGCCCTGGGGTAGGAGTTTGGTGTATAGACTACCGGCAATATCCTCACGTGGGAGAGACTGTGTAGCTGGGCAGGAGCTTGAGGAGTAAAGTGCGGGCGGGTGCCTCTGGGGCTTTGAGGAGACCAGGGGAGGGGAGGAAGGTGGGAAGGTGTGCAGCTATTAGGAGCTGGTGCAGAATGGGTCCTGGCCATGTGGTGACGGAGTTGAGCAGCACTGTTACGTGTGGGGTGGAGGTGGAGAAGGATGGACTGGACGGGCTGGGCGGAGTTCCAGGCAGCACCACAGGTGTCTGCTTCCTGCTGAAGCCCCGGCTGAAAGGCCTGAGCAGAGCGGGAGCCGAAGGAGTGGCCCTCGCTGGTCTCCGTGGCCCTCAGCCTTCCTGGGGACACGCAGGGCTCTCGTTTAGACACGGTGTCCCAGCAAAGGTCAGCCCCCGGGACAGCCAGCGCTCCGGGATGACCAGGAAGGTGTCCTCTGTGTGAGGCTGGGGCTGGGAAATGCTGGTTCAGACCTTAGAAAGTCGGGAGTGGCTTCCAGGCTCCACGAAACTCCAGAGCCGTCCCCCAGCGGAAGCTCAAGCCAGAGGGGCTGCTTCTGAGGAGACCTGTGCTGGTGGTTTCTGTTTAAGGAATCGAAGCCCAAGAAGTTTCACAGGAGGCTCGGAAAGCTTTGGAGAGAAGTACGTCGTCAGAAACCCTGCCGGTTCGTGCTGAAAGGGGCCCTGGACCCTCCCGGTTCAGCTGGCAGGAGCCACGGGAAGGAAGCTGCGGCTCGGCTGCATGGCTGCAAACCGGCCTGCCTTCCCCGCCCCCTTGGAGGGTGGGGGCAGAGGGAGGGAGACTCAGGCAGGCCCCACGCTCAGTGCGGATCCCAACCTGGGGATCGATGTGGGGCTCGATCTCACGACCCAGAGATCACGAGTCAGCCACTTCACCAACTGAACCACCCAGGCGCCCCAAACACAGGCTGCCTTTTGGGGGAAAAGAATAATTGAGGGGGTGGATCCAGGAGCCCAGAGGCAGAGCCGGGAAGCGTGGAGTGCCCTGATGGGGCACGAGCAGGCCCAGTGGTTCCCATGTACCTCCACCCAGTCTGAATCGCGGTGTCTGGAGCAGTCGGCCCGGGCCTGGCCCACTACTGTGTGTGTTGTGTGCGCGAGTGCGTGTACCTGTGTGTGTGTGGGGGTGGTTAGCGGGGGCTGGGGATGGAGGGCAGATACGACGTCTCTAGCTCACAGGTCTTCAGGCTGAGAGGAACTCCACACCAGGAGAGCCCCTCTTGGGGAGGAGATTCTGGCCTTCGGGCTGGTGTTGGAGGAGGAGACTTGGGGGCCGTGAGGGGCTTGTCCCCAACTCATGGCCGGAGAGTGGACTGGGGTGGTCTCATACGAGGGTGAGGAGGCTGGGCTGGCTAGAGTGGGGGTGTTGTACACAGAGACTTGGGCTGAGTGCGGTGGGCAGTAGGGGACGTGACATCGGATTTAGGTTCTAGAAGAATCATTCTGGCTCCTAGCTTTTGCTTCACATTTAAATTCTTGGAATGCTCTTAAGCAACAAGGAAATCAATTTTCAGACTTTAGTTTTTGCCTTTTAATGCTGTTAACATAATCTGGTATTTTTTTTTTTTTTAAGATTTTATTCATTTATTTGACAGAGAGAGAGGGAGAGCAGGAACACAAGCAGGGGGAGTGGGAGAGGGAGAAGCAGGCTTCCCACCGAGCAGGGAGCCTGATGCGGGGCTCGATCCCAGGACCCCGGGATCATGACCTGAGCCGAAGGCAGACGCTTAACGACTGAGCCACCCAGGCACCCCCATAATTTGGTATTTTCTATATGAGTGTTACAAATAAGCAATAGGCTAGGATTGAGTCGTCTTTATTCTTGACTCTTGTACATCGAACCAAGAAGTGTCAGAACTAAATTAAGTTTGTCCAGCATGATTAATTCTTCACAGTTCCAGGCTGATTGCTATCTCGTTCCCATTGGTGATTCATTTTCCTATCTCCCCAGGCGTAGACGTGGTCAGCTTATCAGGGTTGTCATCCTGTGTCCCCCAACTTTTCTTCGTGTGTTGGAAAGCCATTCTTGTTTCTTGCTGGTCTATCAGCATCCTTTCCCTTTGTAGGAGGACGTCTGTGGAGCCTCTCAGGTGAGTCAGCAGTCTCTGCTGAACCAAAAGGCTGCACTTTTGGCCGTCAGGACCCGTGTGCGTGGCTCTTGGATTAGCAGAGGTCTTTTTATCCCACGCAGGCAGAGTCCCATCACAGTGCCTGGAAGACTGTAGGTACCTTGCACGCTAACAGTTGAGCTGTCGTCTTCGAACCTGGGTTGGCTGGGTGGGAGGAAGTGTGCCTTTTTTTTTTTTTTATTCTTATGTTAATCCCCATACATTACATCATTAGTTTTTGATGTGGTGATCCACGATCCATTGTTTTCGCATAACACCCAGTGCTCCATGCAGTACGTGCCCTCCTTAATACCCATCACCAGGCTAACCCATCCCCCCCCAAAACCCTCAGTTTGTTTCTCAGAGTCCATGGTCTCTCATGGTTCGTCTCCCCCTCCGATTTCCCCCGCTTCATTCTTCCCCTCTTGCTACCTTCTTCTTCTTCTTTTCTTTTTTTTTTTTTTTTTTTGGAAGTGTGCCTTTTTGATCATCGGGCCTGCATATTTTATTTAAGGATGGTTTTAGTGTGTTTTTTCTGTGTGTGTGCGCACGGGTATGCATGTGTGCACGCGTGTGCATGTCCTCATGTGTGCGCGTGTGCATGTGTGCGTGTGTGCCCATGCGTTTTTTTGCTTTATTGTTGCTGTTTTATTTGCTTTCCAATGTGCAGGCTTTACTTGGACCTTACGCCACTTTGTGAAACTCACATTTCAAAGATTGACATTAAGTTTTCCAGAAAAATAATTCCCTCAGTGCAGTATAGGAAGCCAAGTCTCCCATTATGGGCACTAAGGGCTTTGATGACTTTTGTGTTCTAACAAAGGCACCAACTGTGTACGTGTCCTCGGCTCTCCGCCTGGCCTGGCGCATCAGGGGCACCATGTGTGGGGTGTGGGATGCAGGCCTGCCGCTCAGTCCCAGCTCCGTCTTCCCGCTGTGGGAGGGGGCCTTCACGTCCCCCTCTCTAAGAGTGGGATAATAGTGTCTACTCCATAGGACGTCTGGGGGATTCAAGGAGACCGTGAATGCCACATGAGCAGCTGTGGCTGCCGGGAGACCCACTTAACGCGTCACCGCAGCCCTGCACGTCGGTTCATTCCTTCACTACCACTCAGGGCAGGGATGGTCTTCGGGCAGAAAACAGGCCTTTAGAAGCGGGAAGCCGATGACCAAGAGGCATTCTAGCCGTTTCACGGAGGCCGAGATGTGGGTGGGTGTGCCCAGGGAGGGGTCCCAGGGCTCAGGCCAGTGCATGCTACCCCCTCAAGTCAGTGCCAGGCCATGTGTGGGCCATGTCACATGTTCCCCAGTGGCCCGAAGGTGATTTTGAGAGTGCTTTCCAGTGTTGGTGTGCACTCTGGGGAAAAGGCGGAATTTGAGTTTCCAGAGGGACTTCCTTCCAGTCTCCTTGGGCCTGTGGTTGACGCAGGCAGGCGGTGTGAGGCCATACGAGTCATCTCTTGATGCACAGCAGGTTTCCCCGAAACTTAGTGGCTCACAAGAACGACCGAATGTCCGTTTCTGTGGCTTAGTTGGGTCCTCTCATTCGGGCTCTCGCAGGACTGCAGTCCAGAAGTGGGCTGGGGCTGGGGTCTCATCTGCAGGCTTGACTGGGGAAGGGTCCGTGTCCAGCCCCACTCACATGCAGTGGCCGGAGGTGGCCTCTGTTCCTCACTGGGTGGCTTCTCCATATCGCAGCTTGCAAGGAGCAGGCAGGGAGAGAGCCAGCCAGGTGGAGGTCACGGGCCTGTGTAACTTGATTTCGGGAGTGACAGCCTGTCACTTCTGTTGATTAGCAGCAAGTCACCGGCCAGCCGACACTCAAGGGGAGGGGGTCACACAGGAATATGAGACCGGGAGGGGACTGTTGGAGCCGTTTTAGAAGTCAGAGGGCCCTCGTGGGCAGTTGGGCATCCATGGCCATGGCCACAACGTAAATCTCACATGTTGTACAAAAGTTAACTTAAAATGGGCCACAGCCTTCTTAAATGTAAAGTGTAAAACTTGTAGAAAATCACTGCACTCTAGAGCTGGGCAGAGTTCTTAGTCTTGACCCCAAAGGCATGATCCATGAAAGGAAGCATTACTAAAATGGACCTCATCACAGTTAAAAGCTTTTGTTCTGTGAAGGAGCCTGATAGGAGGATGGAAAGACAAACTGCAGACGACGAGAAAAACCTTTGTAAACCACGCACTTCACAGGACCTGTATCCAGAATATATCAAAAGTCTTAAAACTCAAAATCACTCCACCTAGAAAGTGAGTGAAGAGGGGGCGCCTCATTCAGTGAAGCGTCTGCCTTTGGTCATGATCTCAGGGTCCTGGGGTTGAGCCCCAGGCCGGGCTCCGCTCGGAGCGGGGAGCCTGCTTCTCCCTCTCCCCTGCCCCCTCCCTGCTCGTTCTCTCTCTCTCTCAGATAAATAAATAAAACCTTTAAAAAAAGAAAGGGAGGGTGCCTGGGTGGCTCAGTCGGTTAAGCGACTGCCTTCGGCTCAGGTCATGATCCCGGAGTCCCGGGATCGAGTCCCGCATCGGGCTTCCTGCTCGGCGGGGGGTCTGCTTCTCTCTCTGACCCTCCCCCCTCTCATGTGCTCTCTCTCTCTCATCTCTCTGTCTCAAATAAATAAATAAAATCTTTAAAAAAAAAAAAAAGAGCAAGAGGGCGAGTGGAGGTTTCACTGGAGGGGCACCCGGATGGCAGAGGAGCCTGAGGAGGGGACTGTCATCAGGGACACGCGTCTGAAAACCACCTGCTGGGTGGCCGGCGGTCCTTAGTACCAACACTGAGCGCGGCTGAGCACCGGGCGCGGCCTCCTGGCTGCGCTGGTGGGAGGCTGAATGGTCTGCTGATTTCTTAAAAACTGAACACACAGCCTCCGTAAAGCCCAGTCCTTGTGTTCCTGGACATTAATCCCAGAGGGAAAAGACACATTCACATAAAAACCGGTATGTGAATGTTCATTGCGCTTGGAATCGTAGCTTCCCCAACTGGAGACAAGCCAGACGCCCTTGAGCAGGTGAACGGTGGAACCACAGCTGCTGCCAGGGCTGCGCACGGGATCCTCGCGGGGACTGTGTCGCCAGGACCCCGGTCGGTGTGAGTGTACTCTCCTTTTGCAAGACCTTTTCCTACGGGGAATGACCATTCCCGGAGACTTTTCTGAAGTACACAAGATTCGAAACCACACACTGAAAGCACGCCACATCCTGAACATACTGGCCCAGAATGACCAACACCAAGACATGTTCTAGCAAAATTACTGGACTTTAAAGAAAAAGAAAAATCCTTTGGACATTTTAGAAAAAAGCATATTATTTATAAGGGAAGGCATTAGATTATCAGACTTCTTTTTTAAAAATTATTTTTTAAGATTTTATTTATTTGTCAGAGAGCACGAGCAGGGGGAGAAGCAGAGGGAGAAGCAGACCCCCTGCTGAGCAGGGAGCCCGATGCGGGACTCGATCCCGGGACTCCAGGATCATGACCTGAGCCGAAGGCAGTCGCCTAACCGACTGAGCCACCCAGGCGCCCCGTAGTCTATATCTAATGTAGACTTAACCCACATCCATATCTAAGCTGTGTCATCTTTACCCCGCCCCCCGCCCCCGCTCTTGCTGCTCTAGAAACAGTGACCAGTCCAGGGCAGTGACCATCCTTTGCCCCCATGCTGTGGTCTTGAAATACCGTGAATCACCATGAGGGCCTCTTGGCAGAGTGGCTGATACCAGGTGTGGGGATGTCGGCGATGAGCCTGGGCTTCCAGGAAAGTCTAGGAGGGTCACACCCAGAGGACTCAGCAGTGACCCGAAGAGACTGCTGCACCAGCCAAAGCCGGGACAGTTTGATCTTCAGTGGGGACAAGAAATGCAACAAATTAAAACCCATCAAAATGGTTTACATGCACAAGCTCATAACGATATTTTAGAAAAAGCAAGAGATGGGCCACTTTTGGGAGATGATGAGAGCCAGGTCTCGCGAGCTGGTGAGTGGAGGGGACGATCTGTCTCTGGCCCAACCTGAATGAGCTGTGCCATGGGGCCAGCAGGCTTGCTGACAGTACCCACTCCCTCTCTCATCTTAGAAGATGATTTTGGAAAAAGTTTAACCTTTCGGATGGGGAAAGGAGACTGACCGTCCAAAGCAAGGGGAATGAACTTAAATAAAAGGAAGTTTTGAGGAAGATGGCCTTGGGCCAGGCTTGGAGGGGCCACCACCCCTTTCCTTGGCACTGCCGACTCCACCAAACTGGCCCAGGGAAAGGCGAGCAGAGGCAGTGGGGTGATTGGAGGACTCTGGAACCCTGAGCCCCGAGGCTGACCAAGAGGAGCAGGTGAAAATCGAGCTGTCGGTTCTGGAACCTAACTGCGGCTACGCAGCGTCTAAACCAGCCCTTCTTCCCAGGGCTCTGATACACATCTGTCCCTGAGGCCAGTGCCCCGTACCTCCTGTTTTTAGTTCGGTAATCATAAAGGAAACAGAAATAGAAGCCAGAAAAGAAAGCTGCGTCATTTCTTTACTATGTAAATATCAAAAACGAGTGAGCGTCCAGGCTGTGGGACATCCCGGAAAAGGCAGAACCACACAGACAGCACCAGGATCGGCGGTCGTCAGGGGTTGGGGGCAGGAGGGGCAGCAGGGGGAGCAACTCTGGGTGGTGCTGCGGTGGTGGGCACCTGTCCTGATGCCCGTGTCCAAACCCCCAGAATGTGCACCACCAGGGGGGGCCCTGCGGCCATCTGTGGACTCGGGGTGAGGATGCTCCAGAGTTGCTCTCTTCCTCTGATGAAGGCAGGTGTCTTGGGAGCAGTATTTTGAAACTGTCAATACGCTGTTCATCCGTTATGTTTAGCATCTGTAGTCGGGTCTGGAGAAAGAAGCAACAGTATACATACGGAGAGATACATAGGTATATTACAGTACCACATTTGTCCCTGTTCATACGGTAAGATAGCATTTGTCCTGTTCTTGGCCTGTTTCACCGAGCACAGTGCCCCCAGGTCTCATCCCTGTTCTAATGGGCCTCAGAACATCCTTCCTTTTGAAGGCTGCGTGATATTCCACTGGACGGATGGGCGACATTTTGTTTATCCATCGACGGGCATTTGAGTTACTTCCTCCTTCGGGTTGTTGTGAATATTGCTACTATGAACAGCTTACAAATATCTCTTCAAGACCCGATCTTCCGTTCTTTGGGTTTATAGACACCCAGAGGTGCACTTGCTGGGTCACACGGTAGTCTGTTTGTAGTGTTTTGAAGAAGCCCTGTACTGTTCACCATCGCTGCCTCTTTTTTTTTTTTTTTTTAGATTTTATTTATTTATTTGAGAGAGAGAGAATGAGAGACAGAGAGCACGAGAGGGAGGAGGGTCAGAGGGAGAAGCAGACCCCCCGCCGAGCAGGGAGCCCGATGCGGGACTCGATCCCGGGACTCCA
>NC_058404.1:202893685-202899230 GCF_002201575.2 Neomonachus schauinslandi
CGAGCAGGGAGCCCGATGCGGGACTCGATCCCGGGACTCCAGGATCACGACCTGAGCCGAAGGCAGTCGCTTAACCAACTGAGCCACCCAGGTGCCCTGCCTCTTCGTTTTTAAAGCAGTGGTTTTTGAAGAGCAAATATTTTCAATGTTGATAAAGTTCAATTTATCAATTTTTTTAGAAACTTTATTGTTTGTGCCTTTTGTGTATTTTTAAATATATTTCTGTTACCGGCTTCTTGTTTAATTCTGTTGTAGTCAGAGGATGGGCCCTGTAGATTTCTGTCAGATTTCTGTCCTGTTAGGTGTGTTCAGTAGATGGTGACCCAGCACGCGGTCTGTCGTGAAGAATGTTCCAGGTGCGCTGGAGAACGGGCCGAAACCGGTGGGGAGTGGTGTTGATGTGCGCGGCATCCCTCCTGAGTTTTCAGACCGACTTGCTCTGTAAGCCGCGCTCCACGGGCCGAGAGGAGTGTTGAAATCTCCACATATAATTGTGGGTCTGCCTGTTCCTCCCCTTAGTTCTGTTGGCTTTTTACTTCATGTGTCTCTGAGCCGTGCTCTTAGGGTCCTTGCATCTTTCTGAAGAAACAATCCTCTTCTCCTTAGAAGACGTCTTTCTTGCTGCCTGGTAACTCTCCCAGCCTTACCCCCCGTGGTAAACAATTTGTTTTTCTACCTCTGTTGTTTACAGGGGGAGCAAATAAAACGTCATTAGGGAGAAGCACAGACGAACTGTTACAGAGATGAAGAGAGTTCACCGCGGCTAATGCGTTTGTGAGGCAGGCATACTAGGCCAGCTCAGCAAAGCAGCTGATAGCAGAACTAAGTAAGGGGGGGAGCCATACGGATTTGTTTTAAAAAAAAAAGCACTTCTGAAAAAGCCTGCGGGAAAATAAAAGGAAACCAGTTACCTCAAGCATCTTTAATGAGATGAGCAAAAGCACCCAGGTTGGGTCTCAGGGACACGGACATTTGGACAGATGGCTCTGCTCACACCCCTGGTGAGGTCCTCCGAGAAACATCGTGATCACCGGGGGTCGCGCCGGGAGTCCTTGCTGCCGCCTCAGGTGCCTTGGCTCCCGTGCGCCTCCGGGTCCGAGCCCCACCCCCTCCCGCCCCCCAAATCCAAGCCCCACAGTGACCTGAGCAGAGCGGCAGAGGGGCTCCCGCCTGGCTCCTCCCCGTCTCCCCGCGAGTGAGGGCAGCGGCTCCAGCTTTCTTTGACGGGAGTTAACGTGGGGTCTCTTTTTCCAGCCTTTTATTTAGCGCAGATGTGTTTGTGTGTTCGGGGACGGTTCCCAGGAGCGGGCGAGCGGGCGTGCGAACGGTGAGCCCTCTGGGGCTGTGTGTGTGTGGGGGTGCAGCCCCCCTCCCCCCCAGCGTTACAGCACAGCCACGGGGCAGCGGCCAGGGACCCTGCAGTTGTGGGTGTGACGTGGGTTCTCGGCCCCGTGGCGAGGGCTCAGACCCAGCTGTGTGGGTGCGCTCCCTGTGAACAGCAGGTGTCTGGACACTTGTCTGTTGGGCTTTTATGGCACCGAGTGAAAACCTTCACAAAAAGCTGGCTCTGCCCCTGCTGCCCCTTGCGCCCTGAGCCCCGAGCTTCACCTGCCTGAGGGCTCCCTGCTGGGCCTCCAGACCAAATCTCGACTGCTGCTGTTCCCTGGGGGCCCCTGCTTCCATTACCTGCGCAGGGTGATGGTCCTCCTCTCAGCCCAGCCTGTGCACCCCTGCTCTGGAGGAGGGCCTTTCCCCAGAGGATCACCCCGCAGTCTCGGTGTCCCGGTCCCTCAGGTCCTGTGCCCACTCCCTGCCAGAACACAGGACACATTATGCAAACCAAGGTCACAAAAATGGCCTAGAGCCCGAAGCTCTAAGGGTTGCAGGTCCGGGAGGGAGGCCCCAAGGTGTGCCCATGGCCCAGGTGTGTGCACGGTGCCCTGGAGTCATGGCCGAGCCCTCGCTCAGTCTGGACGACAGCCGCTTCCCTGGCCCCCCGGTGGCTGCCAGGCTGGTGCTGGTTTCCACACCCACCTCTGGCACACAGCTTACAGCCTCTCTGGGCCTCAGTTTTCTCATCTGCAAAATGGGAAATGAGCATGCCCAGGATTGACTGGATGCAAGGACACTCTGCAGAGGGGGAGTGGCTGCATGCACTTCAGAGGCATTAATGTGGACGGGCCCCCAGCCTTGCATCAGCACCACAGGCTGCTCCCGTGAATGCTGGGGACAGCAGTGGAGGGCAGGCCAGGGCATCCCAGGTTAGTCTTTCTCCCGGAGCTCAGCTCCTGAGTTAGATGAGCCCTCCTGTGTGGAAACCATTTAGGCTCCCCCGCCCTGTGGCGTTTATAAAAAGCTTCCCTCAAAGTCCGGCCTGAGATGCTCTGGGATCAGAAGTTCACTTAACTCCAGCAAAGCTGCATTCCATTCTCCTTAGAGCTGCCCAGTGACATCGGCACATTGACGGCTCTGATAAGTCCTGCAACGAGGAAGCTGGTATAACATGGAGTTGCCTAGCGAACACCTATGGACAGACCGCATACTGAATGAAAGGCCAAAAATACTGTCTTGTGGCTCCTTCTGGGATAAGACGGGGCAGGTCACTTGAGAGGCTCCTCTGCCTCACATCCCCATTTGCACCTCCCTCTCTCTGAGTGCCTCTCAGACTTGCCAGTTAGAAGCATTTGCAGCAAAGCTACGTGACCTGGCTCTTGCTTCCTGCGGAGTCGTGGCCTTGGCAGTTCCAGCCGGTGGTGGTCAGATGATGGCCACTGGCAGGCTGGGACATCTCTGCCTTTGCCTGGCGAGGCCTCAGTGGGCCTGCTTGAGTCCCCCAGTGAGGGCTGGTGAGCGGTGGAGGGAGCGTTTCCCCGGGGGGCTGGCAGCTGAATGCCGGGAAGCACTGAGGGCTGAGCGGAGGGAGCAAGGAGGACTGTAGAAGCCGTCCTAGCGGCAGCCGCGGGGTGTGCAGGGTGTGCAGGGGCAGCGGCACACAGCGTCCGTGGCCCCGCACCGTCCCTCTTGGGGTTATGACTCCAGCCTGCAGGGCCCTGGCTTCCTCTTTTCAAATGGGACTTTTAATTCCTGTGTCAAAGGTCAAGTGAGTTGACTCCCTTAAGCATGGAGAGAACTAGGAAACCGTGTAAAATAAAAATGTGGGAACAATTATCTCCCTGGAGAACATCGACAGCCTCCCGTCAGCGGTGTCTATTAGCGACAGCTCAGCTTCTTCCTGATGGGGGCAGAGGCCGGCAGCAGGGAGCTGGGTTAACGGCCGGCTGCCGAGTGCCGAGTGTGGGTTCATTCCCGCAGAGAGCCTGCGGTCCAGATTCCGTCCACTCTGCAAAACTGTAAGCGCTCTAGTTTCTAGGCTGGGTGATGGCTGTGGCCACGGGCCGTGGCAGAAGCGTGTCCCAGGAAGCCCACAGCCTCCTCCAGGGACCTGCAGCGCCTCTGGTCTCACCCCTTCAGGGCCACATTATGCGTGGGCCCTTCCTCCAAAAAACAAAACAAAACAATACAAAACATAAAAATCACATTTTATGGTAGCATTGGTCTAAAGACAAATAGATTAATACTACATATTAAAACATTTTCTTTGACCTGAAGTTTCACTTTTTCTTCTGACTTTCCTTTGCTCTAAGCTCTGCTTACTCGTCTGTAACATGGGGACCATTCGAATCCCTCCCCCTGGCTAAGGCACAGCACGGGCCTGACAGATGGCACGGTGATGACTGGGCTCCCGGCCAGTGTGGGCCGAGCCCCGTGACACAAAGCCACGGCAGGCTGGAACACGCATTCCATCGCGCTGGACAAGAAACTTGGCCCAGGTCTGACCCTCCCACACGTGAGCAGAGACCCAGTGATGACCTCTGGCCTGCCACTCCGCCTCCACAGCTTCGCCCCTGGCTGCAGGAGGGTTTGAAGTGATCTCACATCTTCTGAAAGACATTCATGGGGCACAGACGGTATCTCTTCTTCCCCTGGAAGCCTTCGATAACTGTCCCAGTAAGGCTGAGAGGGGCAGGCGGACAGAACTTGGTCAGTCACAAGCCTTTTGATAAACGCAAAGGTGCCCTGGGTGACTTGAGGCCCAGTCACTGGCCCCGGTAGGCTAGGAAAGAAAACCCAGCTCCCCTTCCCTCACACAGGTGCTCCCAGGTATCCGAGTCTTGCTCCGGCCTGGGTCCCGGAGCCACTCATCCTTGGCGTACCTGGCTAGTATTGATGGACTCTTGGAGGGCCTAGAAGGACGGCAGTGATGACCTTTGGCTTTGCAGGCCTGCCTATGGAAATGGCCTGAGCACCTGCCCCCATGGCCCTCATGTGTCCCTGGCTCTGCCCCTGCACCAGCCCCGCAGGGACTCCTCTTACAGTCGGCCGCAGGCCGCATCTCTCCCGCCAGTCTTGGCAACAGCTGGCTTGGCTCCAGAGTCCTTCTAGGACTGTGGGGGCCCCGGCTGGTGCCTGGGAGCTGCATCCCTGACACCCCCCCTTACCCAACCCCGGGATGCTGGGTGCTTCATGCTCTCACCTCTTTTGGGTGTCTTCCCAAGTGCCATTCCCTTTTCTACCTAAAAATAACCCCCCTCCCCGCTTCATGCTCTACCCCCAGGTGTCCCGTGCATTTGGCCAGTGTGGAGCCCCGTCCTCAATCCCGCCCCTGCCCCCAGGCCGAGGTGAGCCCCGGGTCAGGCAGGGAGCGATGTCGCCTATCTGACCCCTCTCACTACTCCCATGCAAAGCTCAGGGCCTCCAATGGGGGAGCCCGGGGCCACTCCGGTCCCTCTCCCGGCCCAGGAGTGTTATGCGGCCAGCCAGGAACGCGCATGCGCGGCCTCAGTGCCGCCCCAGTGAGCTTGAGCCGTCAGGGCGGCGTCTGCGGCGGGGACAGGCCCCCCCCGCCCCCGGAGGTCCGGTCATAGCGGGCCACCGTGCTCAGGAGGGCCGGGAGCCCCGCTCTTCCTGCCCGGGAGGAGCCCTGGACCACCACGGCCCTCGGGCACCGGCGCGCGCGGCCGGCTCCACCGCCCTGCCCGTCACACCAGGCACATCGGGAGGGAGACCCGAGAGGACCAGTGCCCTGGCCAAGGTCACACAGAGGGTCGCAGGCAGGCCGCGGCCGCCCCCTGCCAAGGTCACCGCCTGCGCGCCGGCCGCCCCAGCGTACGGTCCGGGAGTGGGCACCCTAAACGACCCTTCTCGCCCGCCGCGACCGAGCACCCCCTCCTCCACCGCAGGTCACCCCCTCCCTCAGCTTTCGCGGCCCCGTACCCCAACGTCACTTCCCCCGCAAGCCGGCGCGCGCGGGGGGCGGAGCTCCGGTCCGGGGGGCGGGGCCAGGCGGCGAACGCGCCGTCTGCTAGCCCGCCGCGGATGCGCGCTCCCGACAGGGCCGGCGGTGGGCGGAGTTGCGGGCGGGACGCCGCGCCCACGCACCGGCGCAGGCCCCGCCCCCCGTGCGCGCGGCGCCCCTGAGGTGAACGCTCGGCGCGGGCCGGCTGTGGGCGCGCGGCGGCGGCGGCGGCCAATGAGCGAGGCCGGA
>NC_058404.1:202899630-202902140 GCF_002201575.2 Neomonachus schauinslandi
GTCAGCGCGCAGAGCTCTGCCCGCGCGGCCCTGTGCTTTCCCACATTCTCGTCGGCGCCGAGCGCTTCCGCGGCCGGACTCGGAGAGCGGGGCGGGCGGGCCGCCGAGGGCGCGGGGGCCCCGGTGGCGGGGAGCGCGGCTGTCGTTCCGTAGCCGCAGCGGGCGGGAAGCCGGACGGGACAGCCGGCGAAGCCCATGGAGGCCGGCCTTCCGCCGCGACCGAGGGGCGGCCGGGTGGGCCGCGGCTCGAGGGGTGCACCTCGTCCCGGGGCGCCCACCGCCTGACGGACGGGCCCTTCCGACACGGAGCGCTGAGTGCGGAGCGTCTCCGCGCGCGGGGGCTTCGGACGAGGGGTTAGTCTGGCCTCAGGAACGGGCTTCCCTGCGCGACGCTGAAGTTGTAGATGCTGCCGCTTCCACCAGCCCTGGGGCGCCGCACGGCCTGGAGTGTGTCCCGGGGGAGAGCGGGTCCGAGAAGGGCGGTGGCAGCTCCCCGGAAGAGCGCGAAAGCTGGGACCCGCCAGACGCCCTGGCTTCTCGGGTTGGGTTCGTGTGCGCCGCAGCTCCGGACCGCGGTTCTTTGAGGCCGCCCTGCCTGCGGCCTCCCGTGACTTTCCCTGCGCTCGGCCCCCCCGGAGTCCCCTTTGTGCCGCGGGCAGTGCACGGCGGTTCGGGAGCCCGGGCGCTGCGGTGGGGGCAGCGGGCGGTGTCAGGGGAGCCCGGGGATTTTCTCGACTCAGGTTGGATTTGGGTGCCGTAGAAAAGAGAGCAGTTCTGATGGCTCCTGCGAATATAGAATGGAGGACACACACTTTTTTTTAAGTGGATGTATGGGGACCTTACCTAGTTACACACATTGCTCGTGTGCCCTTACGTGCACAGGGAACGCGCATCTTTTTACTGGGAGGCAGAAGATCCAAGAGAACACGTCGATGTTTTTCACAGGTGCCTTGGAAACATTCGAAACAAACTTTTTAAAAATTATTTTATTTTTGTAAAAGATCTTATTTATTTATTTGAGAGAGCGAGCTCGGGAGAGAGCAAGTGCGAGTTGGGGGGAGGGGCAAAAGGCGAGGGAGAAGCAGACTCCCCCCCTGAGCAGGGAGCCCCCCACGGAGCTCCATCCCAGGACTCCGGGATCGTGACCCCAGCCGAAGGCAGATGCCCAACTGAGAGCCACCCACGTGCCCTCAAACTTTTTTTTTTTTAAAGCAAATTGAAATTTTTATAGAAACCACTTTGGCTTTTTCTGCAGTAATTTTCTCGAAGGAAAGTTGACTTTCACAGTCTTTTGAGCATCTGCTCTGAGTGGCCACCATTTTAAACATGTCCCAGAGACCTGGGCATTTTCACGTGTGTCACGTCATTTGATTGCTTGTGGCCTCGTGAAGTGCGTGGTTCCTTCCTGTTTTCAGTGCGGGAAGGTGGGCCCAGGGAGGTGCGGTCCCCTGCTTGGGAGAGCCGAGCGAGGCTGAACCCGGTCCTCCTTCCCGTCCAGCAGAGCCCACCTTACGTCCTTCCTCTCAGAATAAAGTTACTTGCTGCATTTTTTCTTCAGTGGGGTACAGTCCCCACATAGCAGTTGAGGGAACAACGATAGTGTATTTTAAGATGCGAGTTTCTTCTTTGTTGACTTGCAGAGCTATCACCTCAGACGTGGTTTCTGTGCACTTTTAGATGTATTGATTTATTAGAGAGAGAGAGAGAGAGAGCGGGCGCGCACATGCAGGGGGAGGGGCAGAAGGAGAGTGAGAGAGAGTCCCAAGCAGACTCTGTGCTGAGCGCAGAGCCCAGCGCCAGGCTCGGTCTCACAACCCTGGGATCCTGACCTGAGCCGAAACCGAGTCCGATGCTCAACAGACTGAGCCCCCCAGGCGCCCCTTCTGTGCACCCTTAAATTCCACGTGTGGCTGTCCAAACCTTCTAGTTGTAGGTGTTAATGTTAGCACGATATTGGTTCATTAGGACGGATGACATTTGTCTTTTTGTTTTGAACTCTTTTCAAAAAGATGTCCCGTGTCCCAATAGCACCAGCTTTGTGGCGCCAACACAGGGCTTTGCCTTAGGCTTTTCCAGGAACCACTGAAGACAGCACCCACGCGTGCCCTGTTAAAGAAGGTACGGAACCCCTCAAATGGAGCTGTACCCCAGGCTCCACCAAACGAAAATAGTTGAGGGATTTTGGGGGTCTGCAGTAGCTCCGCCTGTGTGGCTCATCCCTGGAGTGTGAGTGTGAGGACGTGGCCCCTTTCCCTTTGTCCCCAGCCTCTGTGTGATGCAGGAGTGATGCCGAGGCCTGGCTCCAGCAGAACGGGAGGCAAGTTTGGCTCCGTTTGGCTCCGTTAAGTGTCGCTTATTTACTTGTTTGGCGGCATTAGCGAGGCCTTCACAAACAGTGGCTTCAAACAACAGTAACCACTTATTATTGCTCCTGGTGTCGGGGGCCCAGGATTCTCAAGCAGCTGGTCTGGCAGTCTTTGCCGGGGGCGGGGGGGGGGGGGGGGGGGGGG
>NC_058404.1:202902240-202912697 GCF_002201575.2 Neomonachus schauinslandi
GGGGGGGGGGGGGGGGGGGAGCTCCTGTGGGGGCGGGGCTACCATGGCGGGGCTGTCTTGGAGGACGGGCGGGAGAGGGGTCTTGTGCGGGTTGGTCTGACGGGGCCTGGGCTGGAGCGCCTCCTTGCGGGCATCCTCACTCTGCCTCGGTACCTGGGCTGGGAGGGCTGAGTGGCAGGGCCCCCCAGGCTCTCGGTCTCCCCGAGCGCAGTGACTTTGTGACTTTAGGGCGTGTCCTGCAAGAGAGCCAGGCCGTTGTAGGGCCTCTCCCACTGGAGTCTTGGAAGTCACCGTTCCTTGTTACGGGAGCTGTGCCAAAGAATCTGCAGTCCTGTGCTCAGACTAGCACGTTACTGAGGGCTGGTTAATAGCTAATGTCCAGCCAGACCAGGTTGTTGCCCAGTGCTCCCTGAGACCTGGACCCGGTTCTCCTGTGTGAGCAGGGGGTCATGAGTCTACACGGTGGTCCTTGAGTCTGGAACGCACTCGGTCTAACAGTGTTGCTGGGCTTGCTTGCTGTTGTTTTCCATGAAAACCACCCTGGGCACCTGATGGTTCTGGGCTGGGAAACGGGCCCGGCTCTGGCCTTTCACTCCTGGGGTTGCTTTCTGTGACTGGGAACCCTTGTTGACCGTGTGCTCTGGGGTAGTTTCTGGGCACAGCAGACTGAATGGGTACTTGCAGCTGTTCTCCCATTTCATGCTCCAGAACCCAGCATGGAGTTGCTGAGGTAGCTGGTCCAGGGCCCAGGTTTGAGCTCAGGGGTCCAGGCCAGCCAGGCCTCTGCCCGGGACTCAGGAGGCAGAGAGGCTGCGTACAGAGCCGGCTTGATCCACACACTAGGCTCCTGCAGGTCTGGCACCTGGTCGTCCATGCAAGTTCCTTGGTTTATTTATTCTATGTATATTGTTAAAGATTTTATTTATTTATTTATTTGAAGGAGAGGGGGAGAGAGAGAGAGCGCGCGCACAAGTGGGGGGAGGGGCAGAGGGAGAGAATCTCAAGCTGACTCCCCACTGAGCACAGAGCCCAACTTAGGGTTTGATCCCATGGCTCTGAGGTCATAACCTGAGCCAAAACCAAGAACTGGATGCTCCTCCGACTGAGCCCCCAGGCGCCGCACAGCTTCCTTTATTCTGCAAGCGTCTGTGTGGGACAGCCTGCTGCTGGTGGCCCTGGGGGCATGGCCCCGGTAGTCCCCCTGCCCCCAGCCATGTGTGCGCAGGGCCCCTCTCAGCCTGAGCGGAGGGCCAAGGTGACAGGCACAGAGGGAGCTCCCAGCCTGAAAGCAGAGACCAGAGCAGGCCGAGAGGACCGAGGGCACAGAGATGGTCTAGTGCAGGGATTGGAGAAGCTGGGGTTGTGTAGCCACGGAGGCGAGGGAGTCGCCGGAGGCCTGCTCCGGCAGCTCGCAAATGCACGGGTCCCCGGCGGGCAGACACCAAGGGTTTTGAGATAAAGCGTGTCCCTGGAAGCCTTGGAACATGAGGTTGGGGGCCACTCCTAGAAGCGGATCAGCAGCAGATGGGCTGAGACCGAATGTGAGGGAGGGCCAGCCCAGGCCTGCGGCGTCAGACAACCAGCCGCTCCAGAAACAGACCGGGTCGCGGGCAGGCAGCACTCCACAGAGATGCCAGCAAATCCTGTTAGGAAGACCCCGCCCCCAGTGCCCCTACGATTTTCCTGACCCCTGACACGGGGAGAAAGAAGACCCTGAGAGCCGCCAGGCATCCAGGGAGCAGGGACGGGGTGTGGGCGCCCAACCCACCCGAGCGCCCTGCTCTGGAAGCTGCCAGACCAGTGCAGTCCTCGGCTCAGCTGGGCTTGCCCCCCACACCTCAGTGGAGGCTGGGGGTCCAGAAGGGCAAATGGTGTCCCCAGGCCTCGTACCGAACTGAGCTTGTCGACTTTTATCCTCCTTTTGGGGAGGAGTTTGTATCGGGCAGAGACTTTGCGAGTGAGAAAAGGCAGGTTATTAACTTTGGGGAACAGACTGCACCGTGTGGCTCAGCTGGGAGTGCTATTTATAGGGACGTGATAAGGTCCGTGGTGGCTCCATGGAGTGTTCATACTGCCATTGTGGGAGGTTTGGAGGTAGAAGGTGGGGAGTCTCCAACCCTCACTGTGTTGTCGGGGAGGAGGGCGTCCCGGCCCGGGGGGGTCGCAGAGGGCTGCTTCGTGCGCAGGGGCTATAGGAGGCGTCTGGTCGCTTGTGCTGCCAGAGGGGCCCGTCCTCGTGGGGGCTCGCGGGGGGCCGAGCCACCGTCCCCCACCCTTCACCTCTCTGTCCCTCGGGCTGGCGTTACCTCACCTGGCCCCTGGCTTCTGGCCTGCCCATGTCTGGCCTCAGTGCCCAGAGTCCTGGCTTAGCCCCCGCCCGCCCCCACCAGTCTCCTGGCACCTCCTGCTCAGCCTCAGTCTTGGCTTCCTTCTCTGAGCGCCCCCCGCACCGGTTGGCTGCTGCTTGCTCTTCGCACCTGCCCCCAGCTGGCTTGGTTTGTCTCGTGCCTTTCCCAAGGGCAGCGCATTCCCTCAGGGCCAGGACACTGTCCTGAGCGGCTCCGTCCCTGGCTCTTCTGCTGACCATGACGTTCCATCCTGATGGTTGGATCTCTTATACAGGGAGCTGGCTTGGCATTGTGGATTGAATTTTGTCCCCTAAAAGAAGGCTCAACAGGACCTGTGCATGGGACCTTATTTGGAAGTAGGTCTTTGCAGATGTAATTAAGATGTAAATTAAGGTGAGGCCATACTGCTTTAGGGTGGACCCCAATCTGATCACCGGTGCCCTTAAAAGAAGAAATGCAGAGATACAAGACAGGGAGACAGCCGTTGGAACTCGGCCGTGGGAGAACATGTGGCGCAAGAGCAAGCCCAGGGCACCAGGGATCACTGGCTATGACCAGGAGCTGGGAGAGAGGCAGGGAACCCGTAGCCTGTGGGGCCCCCAAAGGAGCCAACCCTGCCCGCATCTTGACTTCCCACTTCTGGCCTCCGGTTCCCGGCGACCCCCAGAAGCTACTACACTTAGATTCCAGTGCACATCCAGTGGTACCCCAAGCCACGGCTTTGCCTTCGTGCTTTCAGTCACTCACGGTCAGTGCAGTCCAGAAGTTGGTGATCCGCCCTCTGACGTGTGGTCAGAAGGTCCACGGTAGCCTGGTGCTAGGTCACAAGGCCCATGTCACTCCCCTCCTTCACCTCACGTGGGCGACTTTATTAGTTCTTATTTTAAATTTTTTTAGAGCGTGGGGGGAGGGGTAGAGAGAGACACTCAAGCAGACTTCCCGCTGAGCAGGGAGCCCCACACGGCTGGATCTCACGACCCTGAGATCACGACCTGAGCCGAAGCCAAGAGTCAACTGCTCAACCAACTGAGCCACCTGGGTGCCCCTCATGATAAAATGTGGGCACTATGTCATCTCCATTGTCACAAGAAGGGTGAGTGCAGGACATGTAGAGAAAGAGAGAGAGAGAGACAACTTGTATCACAATGTACAGTTACACTCGTTCTAGTTTATTATTCTTGTTAATAATCTTTTGCTGTGCCAACTTACAAATTAAACTTCATCACAGGTATGGATGCACAGAAGAAAACGGTACAGTTATCCCTTGAATAGCACAGGGTTTAGGGGTGTCAAAAATCCATGTAGAACCTAGGAACCCCCCAAAACCTACCTGCCTTACCGATGACGTAAACAGTTCATCAACACCCATTTTGTGTCTTACAGGTTATATGCTGTATTCTTGCGATAAAGTAAGCTGGAGAAAAGGGAATGCTATTGAGATCATAAAGAAGAGACATTTCTAGTGCTCTCCTATATTTATGGAAAAAAAGCCCCACTTTGAGCCCGCGCAGTTCAAACCGTGTTGTTCGGGGTTGACAGCATCTGTAGGGTTCGGGACCGTCTGTGGTTTCAGGCGTTTTGGGGGGCCTGCCGTATGAACACATGATGTCATGCATTTCTTCTCGGAGGAAATGAAACTGTTGCATGCCTGGCACTCCTTCCCCATCTTTGCGGCTTCTGGAAGATGCCACCAGCCGCCTGGTGCAGTCCCTTCTACATGGTGGTTTTTCTGCCGCTTTCTTACCGCAGATGCGCCCTGCACCACACCGTGGCCCTCCACTTGCCAGGGTCACGCCGGCCGGCCCTTGCATTCGGACACCGTGCACTTCATTTTGTTCTTTTGAACCTCTGTTGTGAGTTGTGACGGAGTGTGGCGTGCCACGTTTGGTGTCGCCGTGCCCCGTGCAGGCCGCGGCCCGCGCCCCCGTCTGCCAGACGCTCAGCCCGAGTTGGACAGTCTGGGGGTCATGTGCCGAGCGGTGCTGGTGTCCGGTCCGCGGGGCTTGTTCAGATTGCGGTGCGTGTGCCCTGGAGCCCGCTCTCTGACCGGGTCAGGAGTTGGGGGAGGTTGTCACGTCTCCTCTGTCCCCTCCGGGCTGGCCCGCGCCCCACTCCCGTGTTTCATGCCCCCAACACCGTGGGAGAACACTGACCAGTTCCTTCGTGCGCTTCACCCCGCGTGGCTCTGTCGGGCTTTTCCTCAGTCCGGGCAGAGCCCCCGGGTGCAGGCGGCTGCTGCATCTTGCCCGCACGCCACATGCTGTCAGCTGTCCCGGGACCCACCTGCTGCGCTGCTGGGGCTGCCGTCTGCCAGTCTCCCCGCACACGAGGCCGGTTCCCGCCCTGTCATCAGCGAGTATCTCGTAGGGAGATGCTTGCACACCGTGTGAGGGTCACCCACCAGTGTGGTGTTCGCGGATGACTCTTGCCTGAACCAGCGTGGGGTGTTTGTCACACGCTGACTTAAGGACGGAATCCGTCTGCACTCCTTGGTCTGCACTCTGCCCGAGGGACGAGCTTCCCTCCTCTACTTACCGATCTTTGCCAGCTAAAATTTACATCAGTACAGACTCGTGGGCTCTTGCTTTATTCTGTGGAGTGGAACCCTCACCTCCTGGGAGCCCTGGCCCCATTCTCTGCACACGTCCTGGCGTTCTGCATCTCGTCCGCGCCCCAGCCCTGGAAACCCGCTGTCTCCCCAAGGGGCGTGTGGCCTGGTTTCCCAGTGAAATGCTGGTCATGTTGTAGTTTCCTCACGTTTTGCTGTGGCTGCGGTAGTCTTTCCAGGGTCGTGCGGGCCGTGTGCCGCTAGGAGGGTTTGACAGGAGGATGGGAGAGCCCCCGAGCGGTGGGCGTGGCAGGCATGGGAGGCAAAGGGCAGGGCCTTGGCCCTTGTGGGTGGGTGTGATTGCAGCAGAGCTGGTCAGGCTGGAGGGGCCCTGGTAACGCCTGTGTCCTGTGAGGGAGGTTCTAAGTTGGAACTCAGGGAGAATTTGTGGGGAGAGGCAGTGAGAACCAGGCCAGGTTGCAGGCTTGGTGGGTCCTGCCCAAATGACCGTGGGTGAGTGGTGCAGGCATGGGGGTGTGGCTGGCTGGCTCTGATTTGGCTCCCCGGTTCGACACGCACTTAAGTAGGGCCACTCCCAGAGCACAGAGACGCTCCCCTGGGGAACCGACGGGCCCTGGCCTGGGCTTCGGGGTCCCCGGCTGTGCTGGGGCAGGTGGCTGTCCCTGGCTAGGACGGTGGGAGCCCAGGAGAGCTGCTGGTGAACAGCGCAGACAGTGAGTGCTTCTCCTGGCCTGGAATAAGCCCGAGTGTGCACAGTGCCTTTGGTTGGGATGCGCTCACGAATTCCGGGGCCCTTGGTGAGCCCGTCCACATGCTCCACTGAAGGGAGAGCCCTGTGCCATCCCTTGGCTGCCTGGACAGGTGCCCAAGTGCAGAGCGGTGGTGGGCTGTCTCTGGGCTGCTTCCCATGCTTGCTGGGACGCCTCCTTCCCCCACTCCGTAAAAGGCTAGCTTGGGGCATGCTGTTTTATTTATTCTTTATTTTTTAAAATTTATTTTATTTTATTTTTTAAATTAATTACTGTTTTTTAAATTAACATATAACGTATTATTTGTTTCAGAGGTACAGGTCTGGGATTCATCAGTCTTACACAATTCACAGCGCTCACCATAGCACATACCCTCCCCAGTGTCCATCACCCAGCCACCCCTCCCTCCCACCCCCCTCCCCTCCAGCAACCCTCAGTTGAGATTGAGTCTCTCTTTTTATTTATTTATTATTTTTTTGAAAAGATTTTATTTATTTGACAGAGACACAGTGAGAGAGGGAACACAAGCAGGAAGAGTGGGAGAGGGAGAAGCAGGCTTTCCGCTGAGCAGGGAGCCCGATGTGGGGCTCGATCTCAGGACCCTGAGATCACGACCTGAGCCGAAGGCAGACGCCTAATGACTGAGCCATCCAGCCACCCTTCTCTCTCTCTTTTTTTTTTTTTTTTTAAGATTTTACTTATTTGACAGAGCGAGCGTGAGCACAAGTAGGGGGAGTGGGAGAGGGAGAGGGAGAAGCAGACTCCCCGCTCAAGGAGCCCCATGCAGGACTCAGTCCCAGGACCCTGGGATCATGACCTGAGCCGAAGGCAGAGGCTTAACCAACTGAGCCACCCAGGTGCCCCTGGAGTCTCTCATGGTTTGTCTCCCTCTCTGGTTTCGTCTTTTTTCATTTTTCCTCTCTTCCCCTATAATCCTCTGTTTTGTTTCTTAAATTCCACATATTAGTGAGATCATATCATTGTCTTTCTCTGATTGACTTATTTTGCTCAGCATAATACTCTCTAGTTCCATCCATGTTGTAGCAAATGGCAAGATCTCATTCCTTTTGATGGCTGCATAATATTCCATTGTGTATATATACCACATCTTCTTTATCCATTCATCTGTCGATGGACATCTTGGCTCTTTCCACAGTTTGGCTATTGTGGACATTGCCGCTATAAACATCGGGGTGCACGTACCCCTTCGGATCACTACGTTTGTATCTTTGGGGTAAATACCCAGTAGTGCAATTGCTGGGTTGTAGGGTAGCTCTATTTTCAACTTTCTGAGGAACCTCCATACTGTTTTCCAGAGTGGCTGCACCAGCTTGCATTCCCACCAACAGTGTAGGAGGGTTCCCCTTTCTCCACATCCTCGCCAACATCTGTAGTTTCCGGACTTGTTAATTTTAGCTCTTCTGACTGGTGTGTGGTGGGATCTCATTGGGCACTGTTAGGGCAGTGTCTGTTCACTCCCGTGGAGAGTGCACGTGTGTGTATGCAGGGGTGCAGGAGGGTGTGAGTCTCGCTGGTCTCTGGCAGCGTCTATAGAAAGGCTTTCTGCTGGGGTCCGCCGGTGCATTCTGCCGGCAGTTTCCATAAAGCTGCGTGCTCCTTGCACTTCTGGCCGTGATGGGGGCTGCCGGCACCGTGTGGGAGGTGTTGCTCGTGCAGACATCCTAAGGGATGCTGCCCTGGGGCGTGACTCAGTGGGGTTGGGGTGGGGCCTCTGCCTTGTGCATGGTCTGCTGGGCCCGAGGAGGCCTCTGGGAAGGGGGGCCTCAAAGCCTGCTGCGGGTTAGGGGCCTGAACTCGACATTCTGGAGGGTCTGTCACTGCTCTCATTTTTTAATTTCTGAGAGCTCTTTTCGTTTTTCTTTAAATGCTTCCTTTTTTTTTTTTTTTTTTTAAGATTTTATTTATTTATTTGAGAGAGAGTGAGAGCAAGAGAGCACAGGCAGGGTGAGGGACAGAGGGAGAAGCAGACTCCATGCTGAGTAGGGATCCCGACATGGGGCTCGATCCCAGGACCCTGGGATCATGACCTGAGCCAAAGGCAGACGCTTGACGACTGAGCCACCCAGGTGCCCCTAAATACTTATTTTTAAGGATATTCTGATCTTATTTTGTGGACTGGGAGCCTTCTCCATTTGAGGGCAGGACTGATGCTGTTTCCTCTGGGTGGCTGGGGCCCTCCTGTCTGGTCGGTGCTCTCATGGCTTCTGAGGCAGGTGGCCCTGCTCGCGCTCGGCAGTGGGCTGCTAAGAAGGTGGAAGCTGGGGATGGCGGGTGGGTGGTGGCTACACGGGGGCTCAGGGCCCTCCCCTTGCTGGTGTCTGTGGGCAGCCAGGTCCCAGGTGCAGCGTGAGCGCCCACTCCTGGGAATGGAGGGCCCCGCGCCCCCACTGAGCTGCCCCTGCAACCCCCACCCAGGGGCCTGGGGCCGGGCTCTGCACCCCCTGTGCCTCCCACGCGGGGTCAGCTGGACAGAGTGGGGGAGGGGTGTGTAACGCTGCAGGGGGGACAGTGGTGCATGGGGGTTCAGTAGTTCTCAACCAGCTGTTCCTCGGGTGTAGGATGTGGCTTCCTGCTACTGTCCAGCTTCCCCATGTCTCTCCTCCTGTCTGCTCTGCCCACTGCGGGGCGGGGGTGGGGTGGCCTTTTCTGCTGCTTCCACCGGGGCTTTGGGAGGACTGGATCTCAGGTGTGCGCTTAACCTCCGTCCTTCCACCAGAATGCCACTCCTAGTACAGTTTCCCGGGGAGCTCATACGGTAGTTGTAAAGCAGGAGGGTTTTCATCAGGCGGAGGTAACAAATATTCTGCACACAAAGTACTCAGCATGGAACAGGAACACTGATCCAGTGGTTTTGCGTGTAATCACTTCTTTCTCTTTCCCACAAACACAGATGCAGAGTTCTGAAGAGTCCTTGGAAATGGATCACTCATCTGTAAAGCGGAGATCCACCTTGAGGGTCAGCTCTGACCCAGCAGCGGCCCAGGCCTCCTGAAGCCTGCTGCTCTGAACCCCAGTGCCCATCGGTACAGACTGAGAAGCTGCAGAACCGGAGCCCACACGAAGGTGTTCATTAGACAGACTACCCTGGCAAGACACATCCTACCTGTGATTCTTCCCATTGTGACACAAATAGATTTACTTTGTGTGCATTTACAACGTAATGTTTGGAAGAGAATTTCCTCGTTACCAGTAGGCATTCTGCCGACTTCCTGACCATGGTCACACTCATCACTGAGAAGCTGCAGAACCAGAGCCTGGATGACCTTGCCCGCAAGAGCTACGATGCTGGCCCGGTAAGTTGGCCGCGGCAGCAACACACAGGACCCTGTCCCCCGCCAAGGGTCTGGGGGAGATTGCCCAAGCTGGACGGAGGATGTGCGGCCAAGGTCTGAGGGGACGTGGCGGGAGGAGGCTGGAGGGGGCTGTGTCCTGGGGCCGTGTTGTGCACGCGCAGCCCCCACACCTCCTCAGCGTCCTGATGGTGGGTTTCTCATTAAAAAAACACCAGCTTTTAATGAATGTCCAGCCGACTCCTAGAAGTATGCCAATCCTAAGTGCGCAGCATGCAGATCTTCATACCTGTTAAACGTCTCTCTGAGCAAGCGGCGCCTGCCCCCACCCTGATGCCCCTCGTGCTGGCACCAGGCCCCCTGACGGCCTCCGTCCTGAGTGGGCTCCACAGCTTTGTCACTTGGGTTTGAAGTTCGAGTAGGTGGAGCCGTTTTTCAGGGTCGTGTTAACATGACTTTCAGGACTGTCCTGGTTCGACTGTAGGTCTGGACAGAGGTGGCCGAGTGTGCGGCCCCACATGGTGCTTGGAGGCCTCCTGAGCGGCCTCATTGACGTCGGGCGCCCAGAGACGCGCTGGTGCAGCCCGGCTGCGAGTCAGGCCTCCCAGAGGCGGCGGGAAGCTGTGATTCCAGGCCTTTGTTCTGGGCTCGGGCTCACCGTCACAGCGGCTGGTTTTGAGGTTCTGAGGCTCAGCACTACAGACAGAGTGCCAGGGACGGGAGGTGGGCCCGTGTCCGCAGCCCAGGGGGGCCAGGGGCGCCCAGGGGCCTTTGTGGGGCGCTGCTGTCTGGCCTCGAGCTCGGAGCCCTGATGGGATTCCAGCGGCCACCATGCACGTGTTCCCGTCTTCGCTTGTGCTCAAGTGCGGAAACCGCTTCCTGGAGACTAAGCCATACCGGGGCTGTGGCGCAGCGCGGCCGCCGATGGCCACACGCCCGTCAGAAGGTGTGCCCGGGAGCTGGTGGCCAGGGGCTGTGTGGCTTTGCTGGGGAGACGGGCCAAGGATCGGGCCTGCAGGGCCCCCGCGGAGGAGCGGACATGGCTGATCCTAGCAGGTTTGGGGAACACGCCGCCCCTCGGACAGAGAGAAGGACCGTTGTGAGCACCCCGCGCAGGAGTGGGGGCGCACGGTCAGCCCACCCTCCCTCCCCCCGCTGGCCCTGCCCGCGGGCTCCGTGTTCCGTTCTGTTGCCGTTGGGGGTGATTTGTTTGTTTCGTCAAGACTCGTGGTTTTGAGAAGATGGCCTGTTAACATGGTAGGTTTTTCTTCCTGAGATGGGAGAACAGACCTTTCCTGTCCCCAAATCTACATCTTGAATTTTACGAGGAGCCATTTTGCTGTTGGAAGCAGGGTTCTGGTGTGTGTGGTGGGGCCAGCTGTGGCCCGGGGGGCGGGGGGCGCTGCGGGGGCGGGGCGCATGCTGTGGGTCAGCGGAGCCCACACGAAGGTGTTCATTAGACAGACTACCCTGGCAAGAC
>NC_058404.1:202912707-202926642 GCF_002201575.2 Neomonachus schauinslandi
TACAACGTAATGTTTGGAAGAGAATTTCCTCGTTACCAGTAGGCATTTTGCCGACTTCCCCGGGGAGGCTTGTCCCTGCATCTGCACGGTTTCTGCTGCATGACTGCAGACGCTTTGTTTATAGAAACCTGCTGTTTCTATGTTCACTTTTAAAAATGAGGTGTAACTTACAGGCAGCGGAAGGCACAAACGGCCCTCTCTTTTCAAGCAAGAAGTCTCTGTCGTCTCTGTCACCCATTTGATGTTGGGCTTTTAGTTTATGTGGCTCTCCAGTGTCACTTTATAGTAAGGACGGTGTGGTCAGCTCTGCAGAGGGAACTTGGCAGCTGTGTCCCTGGGGGTCAGCGGTTTAGCTGTGAGCCGGCTCCCCGAAGGTACTTGCACGTGTCTCAGCACACGCTACTCGTAACGTTCACTGAAAGAGTCAATTTGTTGTATAAGAATAGAAATTGAAGTTTTCGAAGGCGACTAACGTTAGTATTTTCATGGCAAAATCTGAACATAGGTCGGAGGCGAGCGTTAGAGACCTTGAGGTCGGCACCGTCAGTCCCTGGCCCCGTGTTCCGTCTGTGCCTTCAGCCACGGCTCTCCTGCGGCTGTCTCACGGCGAGCTCTAGACGGTTTTCCTCGGAATATTTCCATATATGTCTCTACAGATGTCTTCTCGGGTGTCCCCTGTCCCGGGGGTGTTGTGCAGACCGCCCTGTGCCCTGTGTGACGGCCTCTAGTTCCATGTGGCTTTTTAAATTGAAGTTAAAGTTAATTAGAATTAAACGTAACGAACAATGCTATTTTTCATTTGCACTGGACACACGTCAGCTGCCCCCGTGTTTGGTGTGGCCAGTGGCCGCCCTAGTGGGCAGTGCAGATGGCTGCCCCTCATCCCAGGAAGTTCTCCTGGACTGGGCGTGGTCAGACCCCGTGGAATAGACTGCCTTCCGTCTGCCGTTTGTCTGTCAGTGGACATCTGGGTTGCTTCTGCTTGTCCGCTGTTTTCAGTACTGCTGCTCCAAGTGTTTTGTGTGTGGGTTTCTGCTTGGACAGGCGTCTTCGTTTCTCTTCGTGTTCATGCAGCAAAGGGACCTGTGGGTCGTACTGTGACTCCATTTAACCTTCTGAGAAACCAAGCTCTGCTCCACAGCAGCGACACCATCGCACATCCCGCCAGGCGGGAGCGTCCTGATCGCTCCTCTTCCTCCTTAACACCTGCAGTTGGCCCTCGTTTTGAGTCTCGCCGCCCTAGGAGGTGCTCTCTCCTTGTGGTTTGAGCTGCGCTTCCCTCCCGACTGCTGACGTCAAGCGCTTTTCTCGTGCCTGCTGGCCGTTGGTGCATCTTCTTTGAAGAAATAGGTCTTCAAGTCCTTTGCCCATTGAAAATTTGGGTTGTCTGTCTTTTTATTTTTGAGTTGTTAGAATTCTTTATATAGTCTGATCCCTAATTGGATATGGGATTTGAAAAAACATTTTTCTGTCCTGTGGGTGTTTTTCTTAATGGTGTTCTTTGAAGCACAAAAGCTTTTATTTTATCGAAGTCCAGCCGATCTCTTTTGCCTTTTGTCTTCTGTGCTTTTAGCGTCATATCTAAGAATCCTTGGCCAAATCCAAGGTCATGAAGATTTACTCTTATGTTTTCCTCTAAAAGTTTTATAGTTTTAGCTCTTACATTTGGGTCTTTGATCCCTTTCGAGCTACTTTCAGTGTGTGGTGTGAGGTAGGGGCCCAACTTTGTTCTTTCGTGTGTGGATCCCAGTTGACCCAGCACCATCTGTTGAAAAGACCCTTCCTTCCCTTTGAGTGGTCCTTGGCACCCTTGTCAAACGTTTACATTTTTAAAAACAAAGTCTTTGAAACCTGGTGTGTACTTTACACTTACAGCAGATCTCAATTTGGACACCAATTCTCATTATAGAAATATCTGGTCTGTATTTAGATTTCACGAAATTTATAGTTGAAAAAGTAGATTTCACATACTCCAGTTGTTCTAAGCACACTGAGAAGTTTTCCAAAAAATTGAATTACTAGTTTTAAAACTGAAATTCAAGATAGTTAAATGTAAATAAAATTGGAAGTCACTACACATGTGCTGCCTTTGTCTCTGTAGCCCCGTGCCCCTCTGGTCGCTCACGCACCCCTCCCTGAGTACTGTCACAGCCGCGTGGTCGGGCGCAGGTGGTGGGAGCGGGAGGCCCAGCAGGGCACCTCATCCAGTCCTGAGGGGTCGATCCCTTTGGAGGGTCTCTGCCCTGTCAGCCAGAGAGCTGACGTTTGTCTCGAGGGTCAGTGTCCCCCGGGTCTCGTCGCTCCGTCAGCCCAGATGTGGGGAGTGCTCTGTGCGCCTGGCCATGCCATGCTTAGTGCCTCTCCGTGGACGTTCCGGTCGACCCTGTGTCCTCTCTGTCCTCACCCCATTCAGTGGGGCTGGCTCCTTTTTCTCTGGCCTCAGGTGCATTCCCACTTCCTGCAAAGGCCCCTGGTCTCTTACAGAGCCTTCTGATCAGCGGGGTGAGGTCGGCTCTCCTGCATTGCCTCTGTGAGGCTTGGGGGACGTAGGCTGGTCTAACTGTGACCAAAAAGGCTAGAAGCACATGAGTTTGTGTCCGGTTCCCACCGCCCCTTCCCCTGCCCAGACAGGACAGTGAGCGCCTTGAGAAATCGGGCCCGTGTCTTCAGGCTTCTGGTATTGTCCATAGCTGGTGCACTGGGTCGTGTTGGCGAATGCCAGCTGCCCCAGCGAGTGTGGGTGGGGGACCTGGGGCAGCTCCGTCCGGGGGCACGTTCTGTGGTGACGGGAATGCTCCCCGCTGTCCAAGTACGTGGCCCCTTAAAGCATGTGTTTGTTGGGCCCTGAGATGTGGCTGGGGTGACGGGGAGCTGAATTTGTATTTTGTATAAGTGAAGTTTAAATTGCAGTAGCTGCTGACTGTCGTGTGGGGCAGCTCAGATAGAGAGTGAACTCAGTAACCTGAGTGTCAGCCGTCCCCCACGTGGACCCTCTGTGGCCACACCGCGTTCCCTCCAACCAAGCTCTCCCATCTCCGTGATTTGTCATGTCAAGGATGATCTGTGCGAAGTCCATGACCTTTGGGGAGGGGCCTTCTTTGCTCCTCACGATGCCCTGGAGATGCATCCGGGCGGTTTCGTGGTTGCACTCACGTAAGGGCGTACCATTCACCCACTGAAGGCTTGTTGCAGTTCTGATAAAGATCCCACTACGGTATCGGTGGAACTTGGCAAGCTGACCCTACAGTTCTCAAGTGAGCTGTAGCTTCTCTGGTTCATTCGTTTACCACCTGAGGCCGCGGCGTCACCATGTGCTGCCCTTCCCGAGGGGCTTGTGTTCTCCTGGGAAGATAGACGCAGCCAGCCCTGGGACCGCAGGTGGCGGCTGTGTGGAGCTGCAGGGGCGGCAGAGAGGAGAGGAGGTGTGGTGGGGGCCTTGGGGCCTCAGGGGAGGAGGATGTGCAAGCAGGGGGGTGGGCAGGGGTCACTGCGTGACTGCCGAAATGCCGGCAGGATCCAACAGAACCTGTCGAGGTTGTTCAGTGAACGTGGGAGTGGCTCCAGATGTCGGGTGGGAGTGTGGTTTCTCTGCAAGCAGGCAGCCTGGGGAGCCCCTAGCCTGTGCTGGTGGAAGGTGGGTGGTGAGAGTTGACATAGGGCGGCAGGCCCGTGGGAGCAGGTGCTGGGCTTCGGTCCTCGTGAGGGCGGGCCCAGAGCAGGTCGGGCTAGCAGGCCCGCTCCACGGCGCTGCGGTGGGGTCGCGAGCTGGGGGTGTGGTGGGGGTGGACACAGGCAGGTTCAGCACCCCTCGCTGTGGTGTGGGCCGTCGGGGGGCCGTGTGTCCAGCAGGCACAGGCTTGGAGGGTGGGGAGTGTGGCTTAAAAGCCTTTTGTTGAAAGCACGCTTTTTTAGTGAGGCAGACGTTGCACGCAGTGGAATGGGCAGGTTGGGTCTGATGCGTTCGGCTGGATGGGTTTTGCAGGTGGTGCACACTGGTAACGCTGTCACCACCCAGACAGGTTCTGGCCTTCTCAGGGCTCCGCGCGGCCTGGCCTGGCCTGGCCTGTCCCGGGAGCGCGGCAGCTTGTACTTTGGAGTCTGGCTTCTTTCCCTGGTGGGAACTCTTGAGGGACTCACCGGGCCCGTGGTGGTTTGCGCTTCCCTCCTTCCTTCCTTTCCTCTGCGGGCGGCCTCTGTCTTCCTCCCGTGGACGTTTGGGCTCTTCCCAGGCTCTGACCGCTCTCCCCGATGACGAGGGAGATTGCGCCTCTTGTGCTGCCCAGTGGCCAGTTGTGAGTGACTTAGGCCCTTGGCCATTTTTCTGTCGGGTTGTGTGCCTTTTTTTTACTGATCTGTAGGAATTTGTTGATACATCCTGCTATGAGTCTTTTTTGACTTGAAAATATTTTGCAAATATTTTCTCCTGTCTTATGGTTTGCCTTGTCACGGGTGACTTTCAGTGAACAGAAATTCTAATTTCAACAGAGACGGAAGCACCCTTGTAAGTTAGTGTGTTTTTGTATCTCACTTAAGAAATCTTTGCTACCCTGAGTCTTGAAGTTATTCTCCTGTTTTCTTCTACAAGCATCTGTTTTACTTTAGCCTGAAGACTACACTCTCCCTGGAGCTGAGTCTTGTGTGTGGGATGAGACCAGGCCAAGAGTGGGTTTTCTTTCTTTCTTTTTTTTTTTTTTTTGCACGGATGTGTGGTTGACCCAGCGCCCTTTCTGGAAATGGCTGCCCTTTGTCCACCGTCAGTCGGTGGATTTCGTTGCCCGGGGGCTGCCCTGCATGTGCGTCCCACTCTCACTCCAGCCCCAGGTGGGGAGACCGAGAGCAGCCGGCCTGCCCCCATCAAGGATGCTCAGGGGAGTGGACTGCAGGCCGCGTGCTGCACGGGCTGTCCCTCGGCTCTGGTGGGTGGCATCATGGCGGGTGTGGCGGGGCCGGGCCGGCCTCGGTGCCAGCCTGTGGTCTTAGCACCCCCTGCTATCCCAGGGCACGTTCAGAGGTGGCCTCGTCTGGTCAGGGCTCCTCAGCACGAGGCGGGCTGTACAGGCCCGTTCTGGACGTGGAGGCCCACAGAGAGGCCCGGGGCTAGCCCTGCTCCACTCCCCAACACAGGCGCTGTCCACAAAAGCCACGTCCTCTGCTGCCCCATGTGGCCGCCGTGGGCCTTCACGCTGAGGTGGAACTGGGCCTCCTGTGTGGAGCCACTGGAGCTCTTCCTTGATGGACGGTGCTTCTGTTCAGGTTTCCTGCTGTGTGGGGACGACGGCCCTGGGAAGGTGCTTGCTCCTGGTGCTCACCTGGGGGACAGCGGCTGGCCAACCCGGCCCGGGAGTGGGCGACATGGGGGATGGGGGCACTGGGAGGGCTGGGGGGGTTGGGGTCGCTGGTGGAGGTGGGAAGGCAGAGACAGTTGAGCAGCGATGGCTCCCAGACCCCACAGGATGGTTCTGTGTCCCCACAGCACCGGGGGCTTGCCCCAGAGACCCAGCTGGATGATGGCGCCCCTGGGGCTGGGCAGGGGGAGCCCGCAAAAGCAGACACAGGCGAGCAGTCCCAGCTCGCCAGGCTGCCCCTCAGGCGCCGTGGGGGCAGATTGCAGCGGAGACCCCGAGCAGCCCTCAGGGGGCCTGGCCAGGGGGCTGGTCCGTGCAGGAGAGGCCTGAGTGGGGAGGCCGTGAGGGCGGCCCTGGCTGGCTGCGGGGAGGGCTGCCTGGGCAAGAGCCCACGGTGGTATGCTCGCGGCTTCCGATTCCCTTCCCTCAGCTGAGTGTTGTTCGGCTTTTAAGAATCTTGATTAAGGGGCACCTGTGTGGCTCAGTCATTAGGCGACTGGGATCATTAAGCGACAGGGTCCTGGGATCGAGCCCCGCATCGGGCTCCCTGCTCAGCGGGAGGCCTGCTTCTCCCTCTCCCACTCTCCTTGCTTGTGTTCCCTCTCTTGCTGTGTCTTTCCCTGTCAAATAAATAAAAAATCTTAAAAAAAAAAAGAATCTTGATTAAGAAAAAGATGTATGCTGGGGTCCATGCTTTTCCTTTTCATTGCCAAAAAATGCAGTGTTGGGGAAAAACAACTGACCCGCAGGGATGAGATCATCGCTCTACCCCTGACTTCGTGCTGTTGAGAGTTCTGCGTCCGCATCCATGGTATTCATACTGGTTTTTCTTGTCACTTGCAGCGTTCTGCTGGGACACTGAGCAACAGGGGTCATTTGTTCCCTTTTGAGAGCAACGGTAAGTGTTCGAAGCCCTGACCCGTCCTCCAGAGCTGCTGTGGCCGCGGGCCGGGGACAGTGCGTGGAGGGTGTGGACGTGGACCTGGAGTGTGATGCCCAGCCTGCTGGGCTGGCGGTCGGGGCGTGGCCCGGCCTCTCCCTCCAGTGGGGCAGGCGCCGGGCCGCTGGGCCCTCCCGGAGAGGTGCCGGCTGCGCGAGGTCGAGGCCCGCCCTGTGGGGCCCTGTGGCCACTGAAGGGAGAGCAGGGCGGGGTGCGCGTGTAGCTCCCGTGTGGCCCACGTTGGGCCATCGGTGCGTGTTGGGGCTCTGCCCCCCACCACCTGAAAGGCCACCCCAAGTGTGTGTGTGTGTGCAGAGCCTGCTGCCCTCCACTCCTGGTAACCTCGGCTCTGGATGACAGGCTGTGGTGAAGCGTGTTAGCTGGGGTCTGACTCGAGTGCAGGTCCTCCCTCTGCCAGCCCTGGGCACCACGGCCATTGGCGGGAGTGCTGTGTTAGGTGGCTCTCCCGACTACCAAAGTGAAGGTTTTTTTTACCAAATTCTTGTGTGAACGGATGGAGGTAGGAAGTGTGAGCCCAGCACCGGGCCCTTGGCACTGTGTCCTCAGTGGGAGTGCCCCCCTGCACATGGGGCCAGTCCTCAACAGGGATTCCCAGGGGGTCTGACCCTGCCTCTTTGCTGCCCAGGGTCACCCCAGGGCCTTTGCTCGTGCCTTTCCCCACAGGGGTCCTCTTCCCTTGGGTCCCACTGCCTCCATGCCCAGTTTCCCAACCGGTGGTGACTGCGGAGTGGCCGGAGTTGTGGGGGCTGCTGAGCGGACTCTCAGCCGGTCAGTGGGAGTCAGGGTTTCATGGTGCACCTTGCTGCCACACGAGGAGTCCCAGGAGACCCACTCACCTGGCTCCGCCCCCAGCCCCCAATGCAGCAAAGCTCGTGATGGCGGCCCTGATGGGTGCATTCGGGGTCTGGGCACCCAAGGGGTGTGTGGAGGAGAGTCTGAGGAAGGGCTGGGGTGGGCTCCTCCCGGGCATTGGGGGCAGGCCGGCAGAGGGAGCCCCTGGTGCTTGCATGGTGTGCGCTCACATGTGGGTCTGCGGGTGCGCATGCTGGCCCCGGACTGTCAGTGTCTCGTGTGAGCCTCCCAGTAGCCACGTGACGAGAGGAAGTGGAGGCTGGGGGTGGGGTCCTGGCCCCGTGCACGGTCCCTGCCTGCCGTGTGCCGTCGCTGTGCCTCCAGTTTCGGGAGGCTGAGAGCTGCCTCCCCGAGAGGAGGTGAGGGGCACCGGCCGCCTGGAAGCAGCTGCCTGGTGGGCGGGGGTCTCGCGGGTGAGGTCGCACACCTGGAGGAGGCCTGGGCCATAGACAGAGAAGTGGGTGACGCAGGGCAAGTCTGTCCATGAACCGGAAAGGAGAACGGTGTGCTCCGGTCATCTTCAGGGAGTGGGGAGCTGGCCTCGCTGAGACGTGTCCTCCTTGGAAAGTGAGGCTGGCTCCTGGGCTGAGCTGACCGGGGGGAATGCAGGTGGGGCTGGCGCTGACCGGGTCTGTGGCCGAGGAGCCACGTGAGGCTTAGTGTCAGGCCGTGTCCCCAGCCAGGCAGGGGCCTCGGGGCCTGGCAAACACTGTGCTTTGTCTCCTGCTCACCCGTCTCTTCTCTTTTGTGTTTCCTCAGAAGACAGGCGCCCCTGGAAGGTCTTAAGTGGAGGATGGCCCGTCGGGAGTCAGACGGCCACGGGCCCACGCGGCCCAGACACAGGCCTGGGTGCCGTGAGCGCCACAGACCTCAGGGAGAGCGCAGGGCCCCCCTTGGCACCACCCACCAAGCGCCACTGCCGCTCCCTGTCGGAGCCGGATGAGCTGGCACGCTGCCGCTCCGCCTGGCGTCCCGGTGGCTCCAAGGTCTGGACGCCGGTACCCAAGAGGCGGTGCCAAGTGGCGGGTGCGCCAGCCTGCGGGAAGGCCCGGCGGCCAGCTTGCCCGGGAGTGCCACGCTGCTGGGCTGCGCCCCCCCGGTGGCCGGCCCCACCTCGCCCCCCGCGCCCCGGCCGCCTTCAGCCGGCGGCGGCTGCCCGGACGGCCGTGAGGGCGGCTCGGGCCCACCCTGGCGACCCGCAGGGCCCTGCACTCTGTCCTGCAGGCGCCGCCTGTCCCTGTCGCAGGAGCACCTGGTGCAAGTGGGCACAGCCCCGCCCTCCACCGGCAGCAGCGCCTCGTCCACGCCCGAGCTGGGCCGGCGGCTGGGCCTGCTCCGGTGCCGCTCACAGCCGTGTGCTGGTCGGAAGTGTCGGCGCAAGCGCAGGCGTGAGGAGAGCGCCCACTGGCCGCGCCCGTCCTTGGACTTTCTGAAAATGAAACGGGTGAGGCCCGCCTTGTTTCTGCTGCGCTCACCTCGCGGGTGCCCCTCTGCGGCACGGGGCAGCTCTGCGGCCAGATGGGCCCACCCCGGCCTCCGTGGTCTGCGCCCCTCGGCGGGAGCCCAGCTGCCTGAGAGGGCGCTCTGGGCCTGGCTGGGCCTGAGGCTGCAGCGTCCCCAGCACCCTCGGCCGTGTTACCTCCCGCCTGGGCGGGGGTGAGCCGTCCTGAGCCCCGGGCGTGTGTGCGCATGCAGGTGCATGTGCACGTTCCTGTGCAGGCAGACATCTCGGGATCCTGGCCCCACGAGTCCCCGTGGCTCTCGGGTCCCCTGCCCTCCCTGGCGTGGGACGGCCATGACCACCTTTCCGTATGGGAGGCCGTGGGGCAGAGTCGGCAAGCCGGGGTGCGGGACAGGCCAGTGAATGGGGTCCAGCAGTCAGGCGGGCAGGCCGGCCAGACGCAGAAGGGCAGGGTGCAGAGTCGGGCGGGGCGCTGGCGCCAGCAGCCCCAAGGGAAGGAGCCCAGGAGATGGGAAGCCTGCTTGTCTTTTTTTAGAGCGAGAGCAAGCGAGCGCGAGCACATGAGCGGCATGGGCGTGGGTTGGGGGAGGGGCAGAGGGCGAGGGAGAGAGAATCTCAAGCTGAACGCAGAGCCTGCCGTGGGGCTCGATCTCATACCCCGAGGTCCTGACCTGAGCCGAAACCAAGAGTCGGACACTCAACCAACTGAGCCACCCAGGTGCCCTGCTTGTCTTTCTAAAACGTTTTCCCTCGTTGTTGATGTTTTGTTGGGTGCCCTCTGCCCCTGGATCCTCGAGGTCCCCTGAGCCTGCCCCAGCATCTGACAGCCCCTCTGCCCGAGTCCCCAGCCTCACCGGGCTGGTGCCTTGCTTAGCCTGGCACCCCACCAGGGTTGCTGCATCACAGCCCACATTTAGCCCACATGGCTTCCACGGATCAGGCATCCAGGAGCAGCTCAGCTGGGCAGCTCTGCTCAGGGTCCCCTGCACGCTCGTGCTCCATGGGGCTGTGTCACCCGCAGGCTCAACAGGCCAGATGAGCCACTCCCAAGCCATCACGTGTGAAGTTTGCTGGGGGCTCACCGGGACACCATCTCGGCCTGGGATGTGTGTGGAGGTGAGCAGACCTGCACACACACTGTCTCTGGGGCAATCTACTAGGGCTTCCTGAAGTTACCCTTTTCTGGGAAATGGCATTGCATTTAAGGTGTCAGTTTGGGGCACAGAGTTGCCCATTGTATCTCTTAGAGAACTTTTAAAATGTTTACTCTGGTGCATTTGTAGCTGTCTCTTTTATTCCTGATGTTGTGAATCATCAAACGTATGAGCATAGAGACGTTATTAGCAATTGTGATAGCTGATGAACACTTCTGATGGTGACCTGGGGGATGGAGGCCAGCACCCAGCCCAGACATCGGTCGGGCTGCAGCCCTGTCCTTCTCCAGCTCCCGGCCGCCTCTGGAAACAGAGGGCATCTCAGCGTGATGCTTTCTACTTAGACCGTCTCTGGCGCCCAGCGTGCGGTCTTCCGCCCACGGGTCTGCGGCTCTGCAGAAGCCGGCGGGTGTCTGACAGCTGGCGCCATTCTGACACCAGCTGCCCTGAGTGCAGACCCTGCAGCCTCACAAGACCACCCCTGCTTCAGACGCCTCCCGTACCTCCCACCCACCATCTACAAATCGGGGTTCCCACGACCCCCTCCTCGGGTTCCATAATTGGCTAGAACGGCTCGCAGAACTGCGGGAAGCACCTTATACTAACTCGTGACCCGTTTGTCATGAAGGACACAACTCGGGACCATCCGGACGGAAGAGATGCGCAGGGCAAGCAAGGTATGGGGCAAGGGGCGCAGAGCTCCCCACCCCGCCCAGCACCCAGACATGCTCCCCAACCTGGGAGCCCTCCAGATCCCCCCCCAGCCCCTGGGCAGGGAATTCATGGAGGTTCCACTACCCAGATGCGACTGATGAGCTCGCTGGCCACTGAGATTGACCGCCTCTCCATCCCCTCTCTGTCCCTGGAAGGGGTGTGGGGGTGGGGGACTTAAAGTCCAACCCACTAAGCCCGGTGTGGTCATTCTGTCCACTGCCCCATCCTGAAGCCCACTAGGGGCCCCCAGGGGTTACATTAGCATAAACCCAGGTGTGGTTGAATGGGGTTCGTTATGAATCACAAAAGACACCCCTCAGCCCAGCACTCAGGAAGTTCCAAGGGTTTTAGACGGTGGGAACCAGGGGTGGGCAAAGGCTAAATGCGTACCTTTTACTGTATCAGCAGGTATGGGAAACTCCGTTGTCTTAAACGTACAAAGGGGTAGAAGCAGCAGTCGAGCTGTTAAGGGCTAAGTGGCTGGGTTTGGTGACTGATGTTTTGGGCGAGACCCGTGGGTTTCTCTGGGGCACAGCGTGTTCAACTTGATGTCACCTACAAGTGGGATGGGCACTCGTGGGTATTTGTGGTTAGTGTATAAACGCAAGGGAGCAGGAAACTTAAAAACACTTCTGGAAGTGTGGATGTGTCCCTTGAGTGCTGGAGGACAGGCTGTGGGTAGGCGGCTGGCATGCGTGTGGGAGGCGGGCGCGGGCCATCGGGCTCTGGGGGCGGCTGGGGATGCAGAGGCCCCAAGCGTTGCTGGGCACCACGTGTGTGCCCAGATGTCCTGTGCACCCTCATGTGCTTTGCTGCCCAGGGGTGGGGGGTCCGCTCTAGGAAGCGTGTTGCTGGTTGTGGGAAGTGGGCACATCCTGTCAGGTTCGTAGCTGGAGACCCCGAATGTTCCCTTATCTTGAGGTGGTTTCACATGGACACAAGCCTTCTCAGAGCGGGCCTGGGCAAAGCACAGTGGGGGAGACTCAGGGCAGGATGTGGCAGGGTTTCAATGGCTGTCCCGGGGCCTGCCTTTGGATGCGTCTGTTGTCCATGTGAAGGTGCGGCTGTGGGCAGTGACAGGAGCTTCTTGGTGGCTCTCGCTCTCTGTGCAAGCGCAGGCGGGACCGCATCCTTCCCACGTGTGCGTGCCCTGGCCTGAGGCTCCTGACCTCAGCACGCCGGTTCTGTGCCTTGACTTGAAGCCAGGGGGAGCACAGGGTCCTTGACCGCAGGCCTGGACGTGGTGCGCTGGATGACTGAGCAGCCCACGGCCCTGCCCCCTACAGCGGGCACGTGGCGGGGACGGCCTAGCAGCCCCTGTGGCTTGGCTCGAGGGCCACCCTCCTCTGGGCCAAGCATGGCCTGAGGGCTGGCTTTGGTCAGCGAGGAGGGGGCACTGCTGCCCCCTGAATCCTCATTCTGGGTAAGCAGTTGTTTCCACAGAAAAGCCTATAGAATTTTTTTTTTTTTATTTTATTATGTTAGTCACCATACAATACATCATTGGTTTTTGATGTAGAGACCACGATCCATTGTGTTCGTATAACACCCAGTGCTCCGTGTAGTATATGCCCTCCTTAATACCCATCACCGGGCTAACCAATCCCCCCTCCCAAGCCTATAGAATTTTTAATGTTTATTGGCAAGCCTAGGTTTCAAAGTTGAAATTAAAATATCATTATGGAAAATGTGCCAATCAGTCATGGTTCCAGCAGAGAATGGGCACAGGTGCTGTTTTTTTATGAAATTGTGTGTTTTCAGGGCTTTCAGAAGCTTTTGTGATGTGCAGGAGATCTTCAGCTTTCTACAGTGTGATTGAGAAGCTGCTCCAGCCTGTGGTTTGGACACGTAGCTCCCTGCCTCTGGCTCAGCGTGGCCTCCGTGCCAGACTCAGCAGCCAAGGAGGGTGTTTGCAGTTGGGGGCGGACGGCGGCGCGTTCACACACTTCAGCTGCCTGGAGCCACCGGCCTGTCCTGCGTGGCCTGGCGGGCCTGGGGACCCAGAGCTTGTTGGTCAAGTGTGGGTTTCTGTCACTTTGCCGCAGAAGCGTGTTGGTTCTTGCCTATTTTTGTCACACACATGGTGCTTTGGGGGCTTTGGCAGGGATGCTAGCTGTGACTCTTCTCTGCGGGAGGGCCCCCTCGCGAGGACAAGGGCACCAACTCGCGGCCCGAGTGCACGGCTGGGGGGTGACTCGTGGCATCTTGTCCCAAAGTCCCCGCATAGATGGTTGAATGAGATAGTTGTGAAAGAGGACGCAGCTAGCGAGCAGGTGTGTCGGCTGGGGTTGGACAGATTGGGGTGTTCACGACCCTTTCATGACCGTCTAGACCAGGGTGGGCAGAGGCCTGAGCGTGTGGGGCGGAGGAGGGAGACCCCGTTCTCCAGGTCAGGGAGCGTAGGGGTGGCCGGCGGGGAGGCCGGGGACACGCGGGTGAGCGGGGCTCTGCAGGCGGAGGGACCCCTTGTCCTTCAGGCCGTTGTGGTTATTGGAGATTTGGGACTTATGAACAGCCCGTGGCATCCGTGGCCCTAGAGTCAGGGGCTTGCCGTCCTGTGGCTGTGGCCACGTCTTGTGTGCTCTGGCATGCTCGCTGCCGCGCTCCCCGGGGGCTCGTGGCGGAAGAGGCGCCGGAGAACACGTGGGGTCTGCAGCTGTCGCCACCGTCCAGGAGGCACGGTCGGCAGCGCAGCCGCTGGGGTGTCGGGAGTGCGTGCGCGAGTGTGCACATGTGCGGGGCCTGGCGCTGCCGCCCGCTGGCTTTTGGGGTGGGGAGGCCGGGCTTGGTCGGGGCGCCTGCGGGGTGGGGCTTGTGCTCCATCTTCTGAGGGCCTGTCCCTTCCCCGTGTGCTTTGGGCTCTCTCAGTCTGAGCAGCTTGTGTCCGCACTTGACGTCTCCTCTGCTTACGCACCAGCATTGCCCGAAGCTGAACCGTTCTGTGGTAGGTGTATCATGCCTACTCTACTTTCCTCCTGTTCTTACTCCATCACCGTATTATTTTGTTACTTACATTTAGGTGGAAGGTGATGAATATGAACACTGCACCGTCCTGTGGGCAGAGGGAACTCCAAGCAGGCCTCAGGATCACACTCCGGTCCCCACTTCAAAGTCAGTGCTGGGGTCAGGGGTGGGCGCTGGGGTCGGGTGTCCGGTGCGGGCACTGGGGTGAGGTGTGGGCGCTGGGGTCAGGTGTCAGGTGTGGGCACTGGGTTCGAGTGTCAGGTTGAGTACTGGGGTCAGATGTCCGGTGTGGGCGCTGGGGTGAGGTGTGGGCGCTGGGGTCGGGGTGTCAGGTGTGGGCGTTGGGATCAGGTGTCAGGTGTGGGCGCTGGGTGGGGTGTCAGGCATGGGCGCTGGGGTCAGGTGTGGGTGCTGGGGTGCGGGGTCCGGTGTGGGCGCTGGGGTCGGGTGTCCGGTGTGGGCACTGGGGTCAGGTGTGGGCGC
>NC_058404.1:202926742-202927015 GCF_002201575.2 Neomonachus schauinslandi
TCGGGTGTCAGGTGTGGGCGCTGGGGTCGGGTTTTAGGTGTGGGCACTGGGGTCAGGTGTCCAGTGTGGGCACTGGGGTCAGGTGTGGGCGCTGGGGTGGGGTGTCCGGTGTGGGCACTGGGGTCAGGTGTGGGCGCTGGGGTTAGGTGTGGGTGCTGGGGTCGGGTGTGGGCGCTGTGGTCGGGTGTCAGGTATGGGCGCTGGGGTCGGGTTTTAGGTGTGGGCGCTGGGGTCAGGTGTCCAGTGTGGGCACTGGGGTCAGGTGTGGGCGCT